>NC_091823.1:147565244-147865244 GCF_038994185.2 Dermacentor albipictus | reverse complement strand
GGAGTCGCGAAAAGGAGCGCCGGGGCTGGGGAGAGTGAGATTGTCGTCGTTGGGGCGAAGGTGAACGAGAATAGGGGCGGTTCGGCGCAGGAGAGTCAGTGGCGGCATTATCGGAGCGTGTGGCATAGGGACGAGAAGGGCCACCTGAGAAGCGAGAGTAGGCAGTATAAGCAGACCGGGTCGGGGAAGTCCAGCGACTTCGACAGTGCCGATAAGTGTGCCCGATGCGACGGCAGTGAAAACAAATGGGCTTGTCGTCAGCAGTGCGCCATTCAGCTGGGTTGCGGAAACGTGGTGGGTAAGAAGATGCGGGACGGGGCGGAATCGAAGAAGCCGGATGGGTATCAGGGCGATGGGCCGAGCAGATGGTGTGAAGGTCCATGTTTTCGAACTCCTGGCGGACAACTGCCTTGATCAGGGGAAACCGTGACTGCAGGTGCGTTGGTTGGGCTGGAGTCGAAGGCAGCCGGATAGGCGGCCTCAATCTCACGCCGGATGATCTTGGTAATATCGCCAGTGTTGTTGGGACGAGGAGCGTCGGCACAGGAAGATGTCGCTGGGGTGTTGGGCAAACGGGCAAACTGCTGATCGATACGTAAGCTTTTAGCGAGTTCCAGGCGGCGGCACTCTTTTATAACAGCATCCACCCTCGCGACGTTGTTGAATGCGAGCAAGTTGAAGGCGTCATCGGCAATGCCTTTGAGGATGTGGGATACCTTGTCTGAATCCGTCATGTGTGCATCAACTTTGCGGCACAGAGCCAAGACGTCCTGAATGTACGTGACGTAGGGCTGTGTTGACGTCTGCACACGGCGGGAAAGCGCCTTCTGCGCGGCAAGTTTGTGACCGTAGGGGTTGCCGAACAAGTCTCGGAGCTTTTGCTTGAGCGAATCCCAACTGGTGAGCTCCTCTTCGTGCGTCCGAAACCAAACTCGAGGTGTGCCACCGAGCATGATAGTATGGTCCCACCGGTTATTGCGGCTGACGTGTTCGTACAGGCTGATCCAGTCGTCGACGTCTTCCCCATCTTTGCCCGAGAATACGCCAGGATCATGAGGAGCAGGGAGAGTGATGTAGGTCGTCGAAGTGGCAGCAGGTGTCGGAGACGGCTCAGTCGAGTTGTCATCGCCGGGAGCCATGAAGCTAGGTTCGACGTACCGACCACTGCGAAGCTCCGGGACGAGGTACAGGGAACGTCCACCTCCACCAAATATGTTACATAAGAAGATGCAGATGAAAAGCTATATACAAGTATATTTACAACGTAATACGCCGCACTTGGCCAAGAGGCAACAGCCCACGCTAGCCTCCAATCGTCGTCTCGTCTTCTTACTGCTCGCCTCTTCGTCATCGGTAATACTATTCCGTAGCAATATCGAAGCAGTAATAAAACGAGGATGAAATTAAAAGCAGGAACAGTGCACACATACAAAAGGTTGCACTTCCAGCTTGGACCTTCAGCCATGTCGTCATTGTATTTTGAGGCAACAGTATAACGTACTTATACGAACACCAACCAATTTATTCACGTAATGCAACCTAATCTTTCGAAGTCCTTCAGGTTCCTGTATAGAAAAGGTGACTTCGGGAAGCCTTAGCATATTTTTACGGAACGAGTGTGTGGAGTTCCAGGAAGGTGGCCTTGCGAATACCCTACATGGGGGGAGATGGCCAAGGTTCCAATGACCGGTTGGTTTGTTGTTTGGGCTGTACGTGGCTGGAGCGTGTTCAATTTGGTGCGTGTTATGGGACTCAGTTCAATGGTTTCCCAAAGAGAGTCATTTTAGCCAAATGCCAGCCTTGGAATACGTTGATAAACACATAATCCTACGAACCTGGGTCCATGTGCTCTGAGCCGTGAATCAAGTCGTCTGTGACGGCTAAATGTTGACGAGTCACTGGTGCGGAATGCGAATACCTCTTCTAGTTTTTGGCATTCGTATTGCTACATAAATTTGAGTGACTTTGTTTCTATGACTAAAATTACGATATAATGTTTGTAAACATCTGCCAGCCCCTTTCTTAAAATTCAGATATGGCATATTGAAGATTCACCGCGGAAACAGCTACATGACATGGCGATATTGGTGTCCAATTTGCAGGAGTCGACTGCAGCGCCACCTGATTCACGACACCCCGTGAGTATCGTTTCGAATTCTCGCAGGTATAGAGTTATCGCTTTCACGCAGGACGTGTTTTCTGTACGCGTAACTGTGAACGCTTTTGCCAAGTATCATGGTCTGTCCGGTAAGATATATTCATAATATACGTCGAATTTTAATTAACCCTAACAATAGATGGTCACAGTTATCATTTATTGCTACATGTTCGTAGAAAGAAACCGCCATGACACGCTTATTGTTTGTTAACTCCACAACACAAACGAATAATCCGTTTAATATAGCATTTGTTGGAATTTTACCCAATGGAAGACTTCAGTAAATATAACGCAAATTACACTTTTTTCTAAAGCTAACCATTCTGCGTCTCCTTCTGGTCTGCTAGGAAGGTTCTTCTGAGCAGACGAGAATAGATGAACGCGTTCCCCGTCGCCAGCAACAGAGTACACATTAAACATCATACTTAAGGAGGTGTGTGCAACTTTGTATTTACATTCCAGTGCATGACTAACACATTTTTGGCACTCGACCAGCGCAGTGAATGGATGAATTAAATTTACTATCTTTCTCCATACCGAAAAGAAGCAGAAGTTGAAGGGAGTATAGCCAGACCAGAGATTCTGCTTCTATAAGCGTCAAATCCTAGTCGCCTGCTACAAATACCGAATTTTTAAAGCAGGCAAATTAGCTTTGTCATCGAGATCACGTGTTACATTTAAGAATAGACAACAACGTGTATCTCGTGCTTTTTATATTTAATATATTGTTTTTTAGTGAATATTATAATACAGAGCTTCGCGCAATCACAGATTTCAGTGGCCCTCCCTAGTTAACGAGGAAACACAATCCAACACACGGGATTGCGATGCCCTTTGCGCTTGGTCTATGCGTCAGCGATCCTTCTATAGCGTTGAGTGACCATAATATAACGTTGCTTAATCTACACGAAACCAGGAAGCAGCGCTATTTGTGAATGAACACACGCGTTTCACCTTATTTGTTTTTGTTCTCAGTCTGATTACTTTTCTTAGGCATGTGTCTTCTGTCTTCGAATGAGACAGTCGTTAGCTTGCGCACCATGCGTCTTGTGTGTGATCTGTGTTTGTTTATTAATACAACAATGAAATGCGGGTTGACACCTACTTCTAGGAACACGCAATTAACCCTCCTACACGCTTTTAATATTTTGGTTGAGCGGATTTGTTTTCTTGGGAGTTTGAGAGGACTCGAGCCTGCACGCTTCACCAAGGTTGTCGACCTCCCCCTCCCTAATAGAGTTGAGACAACGGTTGTCACATGCTTCTAATTATGATACTCTGCTACTGAAACAGGCATTAAAAAAAGAAGCGACAGTTTAAACATAATATTACTTACCATTGACCTTAGCCTCAAACCGCTACGTTTAAGTGACCGATGCCATTGCAGGACACAGAGGATGCAGACACAGCTTACAAAGGTTCGTCATTTCTTGAGGCAGAAGCAGTGATCTGTGGAGATCTCTTTCGATAAATTGAATAAAAAATTGTACTCGCCGTTAATGCAGTGCCAAATTAAGTGCAAGTGTATTGAAACTTTATTTGCAATTTATGGATTCATATATGCGTTTTCAGAATTTCAGCATATGCCATTTGTACATACCGATCGCGTGAAGGTTTACGCCGCTTAATAAAAGAATACAAATAAAGCATAAATTCATACTCTAATGATAATGATTGAGCAAATATATATGAACAGGACCGCACTAATCAAAGAACGGCACACTAAGTAGAAAAATACACATGTCAAACAACACAGCAGCCATTTTGTCTATAGAAAAATTAGTAATTTAATTGTTGCGTTACAAGCTAGAGTCTTATTCTTGGAATGCTCGTGTTGATCGAGTATAACAAACCAGTTTTTAGGTTGCGATAAATAGTTGGATACTGTGGTATAAGAAATGCTTCATTCTGAAAGTAGACAGTGAGCGAATCATTCATGCATTTACTAAGATTGATGGAACTGCGCATTGTTTAAAGTCATACAGCGTGGTACATTGGGCGACATGGACAATCTCATTCGAAGCAAAGGAGAGCCATGCCCACTTTGACATATTTCGCAATATCGAATGTCCTAAAGAGCAGTTCGTCCTTCCAGTGGGTATTTCGGCAGCTTAAATTTCAGCGCAAAAGCAAAAAGAGCTTGAAATTGCGCAAAGTGGCATATCTTCTAACAGGCTATGTTTGCCACGAGAATGTTGGACCTTTGACATCGCGCAAATCTCGAACGCAGGTGCTAATGACGCGCCTGTTGGGCGCGTTTGTGGTGTGGAACACCCTGGCGTTGATGTGCTGCTGCTGCGGCAACCTGGTCGGCCTACGTTACCCGCCTAAATGGGTGAGAAAGCGATTGCGTCAGCCGGCTCACACTCATTTTGCAAGGCTGACAACCCGTGGTCACTTGGGAATGCTTCTCTGTCGCATTGTTTGAAACATTTACACAGTCAAGTATGCATAGCAAATTTGAGAAAGCTGTCGTGTGGCCTTCCCGTACGTTGTAATATTGATCTTACTCTGACTGCCCTTCTTAGAATTTGCCAGCAAGCTGTGATTGGGTGATACAGACCAGACAGACGTCTATCTCAAAGCTTGCTATGTAAAATGCGTGTTAAAATTGTAAATTAGTATAGTGTTCAGTACTCCTTGGCACTTGGGTTTGTTGCGGCTCCCGCACCATCATTTTTCGCCCTTGACATCGCGTACCTAGGCGCGTCAATGCTTGCGGTGTCTGCTGTTCCGCTTGTTTACTTTTCGCGCTGCATCCTTTGCCACGAATGAACTATCAGCCAATGGCGGCACCATGCAGTCGTTGGCGCATGTCGAAAGTATGCTCCTCTTCCAGCAGCATGGTGTAAAAGAGTTAAAGTAATATTGACCAGGAGGCAATGAGGGCGCGCTTAGAACTGGCAAATGAGGGGCAATGAATTTCTGGTAATTAAATGCTAGCTCGTCCTGAGGACCAGTTCTTACTGAGCTCTCCTCCTGCAACTAGATGAAGAATAGGCTGCAAAGTCTTGCTACACCGCATGGCATGCGCTCTCCAAATGATGGAAATGGCATAGCCGCTTGCACCCTAATCACATGCCAGAAAAATAGCGCGCTGAACACGTTTCGATGCTCGGGCTTGAGCAGGTAGTTATTTCTTTTGATCAGTTTGAAATTTACCGCAAAAATGTTTCTCTGTGGGCGCTTGACAATGGCATTTAAAGTAAGCTTGTCATTACGTACTTTCTCAAGTATCTTACAGCAACATATTTTAGGATTGACTTCGCTTAATTATTCCCTATTTCCAGTACACACACAGAGACGTGGAAGAACTCACAATGCGTGAGCAGGTAAGTGTAAAGGAATACCTCGACAAATGTTCATTTGCTAGTCAGGCGTTCTAGCTTATGTCTATTTTTTAGATTTGAGCCTTGTTAAATCTTCAGCAAGCTTTAGCTCGAATCAGTTTCCTTGGCCTTCAATTTAATTGTGTTCTTGTTGGTCTTGCAGATGAAGATTGTGATCTTCTGGGCACCCTTGATCATAGGTGTTGCATTCGCAAAGGTAGGCTGGAACGATGATTTTCCGCTTTGACCTAAAATAATGGCCCCTTTATTATCAGGACTTCACAATATATATATATATATATATATATATATATATATATATATATATATATATATATATATGTATATATAAACAGCAGTTTAAACTAAGGCACAAAGGCGTGACAAAAGTAACTAACGGGGATCCGGGAAAACCCCTCTTTCCGATCCATCCATGAATTTAGCCCTTTTGCCTGTGTAGCGTTCCCATGTGGCGCTTGACACGTGTTTTTTTTACCGCCTCGCCTGCTGCGAGTTCCCCTGTTTACTAAAATACAAAATAATTTCTTACGGTTTGCGTGCCCAAAACCACCGTCTGCCACTGAGGAACGCCATATTGTTCGAGTCAATTTACATCGCTTGCGGTTCTCTTAACGAGCTCACACTGCGGGTTAAGAGAGCGTGCTTGCAGTTCTTCTCCATCGTACTGCGGCCGCCTCGGCCGGGATCGAACCTGAGACCTCGAGTCCAGGTGCGCTACGCCGTAGCCTCTGGGCTACCACGGCTGCTTGTTGTTGCATAATGCATACAAAGCGCACCGCATATCTGTGGCGCTTGCTACTCAGGAGGCCCGTGCCGCAATGCCCTCTGAAACATCCTTAATGCTATATAGTACACGTTTTTCAAGGCATGCGTGCATGAATATCTGCCTTAAGCCCGCCAGCATCGTGCAGACTAAAAAAACCTACTACTTTTCGGTGACGCAGTTGTCGTTTTCAAATAAAGGACGAGCTGCGTCCTGCCGCAATAGTATCTGTTAGACGATTAGGAATCGTGGGGTTTAGTGTCCCGGAACTTGTAACCAGTTCTGAGCGACGCCGAAGCCTTGGGCTTCGTTATCAACTTTGAACCTCTCGTGGCGTTTTAAATTGTACGCAATGCACAGTACACGAAAATTTGCAGTGATTGTGCGCTCACAATCTCTGAAAATGCTAGTGTGAAAAAAAATTCGAAATTAATTTCTTGAACGTAAGTTATTGTGGCTCCTGACTTGCTGAGTAAAGTATGCACTCTTAAAGTAGCGTGAACAATCCATTAAAAGATTAATTGGCGAAAGATTGGCAAGCTTCCTGAAAATTAACTAGCCTGCAACGTGAGAATGAATGTTCCGTACAAGTTGCCGATTCAAAAGCTCTCGTGGTTAGGCTCAACCTACAATTTAGATTTATCGAGCTGCTGTTGATAAGAGCTCGTGAACAAGTAGGCTTATCGTTCTCAAAAATCAATGCGCTTTTTCTTTATTACATTATAAAATGCACTTACTATAATTTTGAATAACGTTTTTGACGTTTCATTTTGTGCGCCTTTTCTGCAATTTCTTTTTAAGTCGCCGATCACAGATCGCACAATTCTTTGTCATCACCTGTATCATTTCAAGAAACGGATATCACTAGTCCGAGAAATCGAAACACATCCTTATTTATTCACAAAAATTCACTGATTAACTTAATTAATCATTTTACGGCACATATCGCAATTTACGAATTGTTGCCGAATTTCCAGGAAGACACCAGTTTCGAGATATTTCCGAAAGTGTGGGACTAAATACATCGGCGTTCCAGTATACTTTTCTGCAGCAATGCATAAGAGAGCATTATGTTTAAAAAGTAAGTGGAATAACGGCGAATTTTTATGAACAGTTTCGTGGTGCACAACTCCAAACTTGTACCATTCTGGAAATTCATTCCAAGTGGATACTCCTTGCAAACACACTGGCTGCAATTCGTTAATTGCAATTCGTGCATAATATAAATAAGAAATTACTTGGTGAATGTTTTTTAATAAGTTGAAGATGCGTTTCGATTTCTGTGAGGAGATAACATTTGCGGCAGAAGAAAGGATAGTGTGACGCCATATCCATTCAAAGGAGAAGTGACGTCATTTTTGTTGTCAAAGGCGCGAAACATGCTTTGGTTAACTGTCATTAGACCTTCATATTCAATTTCCCCGCCACTCGGCATGATTGACTTAACAAGCTTTGAGCGCGGATGGTGATGTATTAAAAGATCAGCCGTACGAGTGTCGAAATCGCACCACTGAGCAGAACATGCTTTCTTTCGAGGCCAACGAAAGCTTTTGGTGTAGAGTGCTGGTCCTATCGTCGGACGTCAAGCCCGTCGGCCAGCGGAGTCACGCGAAGACGGCTAAAGTAAACAATTATATAGTGATCGTAAATACTTTTGACGTCAAAGGTTAAAAAACGATGACGTTACACACTGTGCCAAGTTCACGCAAACGTCGACAAACAACGGAACGCAATTTGTGAGGGGGGCGTATTGTAACCAGTGAACTTTACGAATGCGCCTTTCTGTACGCTTCAAGAGCTACATTGAATTGGAAATGGTAGCGGTGTCATGGTGTTTACCGACATAGTTATTTATTGATAATGATAATGAACGAGCTATGGAAAGAAGAATGACAGGTGTAACGTTAAGGGATAAGAAAAGAGCAGATTGGGTAGGGAACAAACGCGAGGTAATGACAGCTTAGCTGAAATCAAGAAAAAGAAATGGGCATGGGCAGTACACGTAATGAGGAGGGAAGATAACCGATGGTCATTAAGAGTTACGGAATGGATTCCAACGGAAGGGAAGCGTAGCAGAGGGTGGCAGAAAGCTAGGTGGGTGGATGAGATTAAGAAGTTTGCAGGGACAATATGGCCACAATTAGTACATGACCGGGGTAGTTGGAGAAGTATGGGAGAGGCCTTTGCCCTGCAGTGGGCTTAACCAGGCTGATGATGATGATGATGATGATGATGATGATAATGTAAGGTAGAGTTGTCTTTTCTTTTTTTGTCGCGCGTATATAAAATTGATTAGGAATTTTATTTGCCTTGAATGAATTGAACTGCGTCTCGTTTTAATTCAAAACGCAGCTTTTCTTCGCAATCCTTCTACCCGCCTGAAATAGCCCCACTTCAATCGCTGCTCCCATAACCGCCCTAGCTGATCTCTGTGGCAATTAGTCCTGAACCGCGTTTCGACTGAAACTTCCGGAACTATCTGGATCGACCTCGTATGCTGTCCATGAAATGGTTGATTATATCGTGTTTTACGTTCACGCAGAGAGTTGTCGCAGGCAATTCAAGTTCTGTACACTTGACAGAACTCAGTGAGAAATTAAGCATTCGTAATTTGTTCAGAAGCTACGCGCTTTTCATGATTACGGAGGTGCGGGAGACGTCATCAAAATAAATGTTTATTGGACAGTATGAATTGGCGCCTCAAGGGAATATACGAAAGAACGACAAGTTAAAGAAAAAAAAAGGATTACCGCAGATAGCCGTGCTTATCATCACGCTTACCGACAGCGAAAAATTAAGTACAGCCCAAACTGTGCGTTACAAATCTTACTTTCTATTGGGTTAACTTGCATTTAAAAAAAAAAACAGGCAGCACTCAAGTAAGAAGGACCATGGCGAGTCTAGTGATTAATCTTGAAATCTACTCTCGTCGATGGAGCGCGTCCACAATTTATTGACAAACTCCATGTTTCTGAACATGAAACATGTGACATCGCGGGGGGCACGCGCATAGGCAATATAAAAAAAATTGTTGTATGTTTATTTCTCGTCAAGCCACTTCAATTAATGGCCACAATGAAATATGATCACCTCGTAAAAGGACCGAACTTGAAGAGGTCACTTCCAAGGAGGTTTAAACATCCACTGCCATAGGAGACATGACGTCTTCTGTAACTCCGGACAGGAGTCGACATATAATCTGGTGTCGGCGTTGCCATTTCCGTGAGCGAAAATTCCCGTATACATTTATGTAGATGTATATGCCACCTTGCTATATGAAATGCCGTATGCGGGGGTCATATTGCAACACTATTGTATCACTAAGGTTTGCTCATACCAAGTCTTACATTCACGACAACGTTCTTCCTCGGAATTTTGAGGATGATAGCCCACAAACAAATGTCATGAAAAGAAACACCGACGGTGCATGCCTTTTATGCTAAATCTTTTCAGACTGAAATAATAAAAGTGCGAAACAATAACAGAAACCTCAAAATTATGTAAAGTTTTAGCTCGGCTGGTGTAGAACCTCTGGGATTAGCCCACGCAAGGGGCCGCATTTCCACCAGCAAGCTCGCCTCTGTGCATGGTGTTCGCCATCAGCGCTTCCCGGTAAACATAGTGGTTAGATACGCTGAAGTTGCCGGTAAGCGTTAGCAGCACTCGAGGATCTTCGAATGCTCTCACATTCTACTCTTAAAGGCGAAGTTTAAGCGTCCTCCAATTTCTTAATGCATTCTTGCTGATTACCCCAGCCCTGTCACGCCAAAATATGTAATGCATTGTGTCAGCACAAAAAATGAGTAATTTGCAAGGTTAGGATATTTAATTGTTAAATATTGTAAATCAAGATGATTGGTTACTTTAAGCGTTAATGAACAATTTAAACGAATAAATAAACAAATACAAAATTTGGAGGACGCTTAAGCTTCGCCTTTAAGTGGAAGCTTTAGCTCGCGCCCAACTCCGACACGGCCTATTTAAATACATGTAAAACGCAAAAATAATTTTCTGAGATAACCGCTGGACCGAAAGCGAAATTCTGAAGTTCCGACTGAACTCTACTGAATGAATTTTCAAAAATTCGAAAGTTTGAAAAAAAAATGGAAGCTCAAAGTTTACAAATTCCATCAACTCCATCAAGAACAGATATCGCAGTTCTGTAAACGGCATTCGTTAGATCATTCAATGCGGACCAATTCGATATGTCCATTTATATATTACGTGAATTTGTTACGTTGGATAGAAGGGTTTTGCAAAAGTTGCATGTACACATTACTAATTTTTTTTTAGATTCATGCGTCACATATCATTTTGTCCACATTAGATGTACTATAAGATGCAATTTACAGAATTGTGATATCATTTTTCATTGCTGAGTTACGGAGTTGTAAATTTGACACTCTCCTTTTATGAAAATTTGCGAGTTTTGGCAATTTTTTGTAAAAGGTGTACAACATAAATGAAGTATTCAAAAAAGTCACTAGATTTCGAGTTTTTCTTTTAAATGCAACAAACCTCGTCATGTTTGGTGCAGTGTTAGCCGAGAAAAACGAATTCTCTTTTTACATGTATTTATATAGAAGCACCCGAGCTAGAGTTTCCTCTTAAGGGTGGAAGGCAATAGCAATCAAAAATCCTTGACTGCTTGAGACGCTTCGCGGAGACCGCAGCTTTCATGCGGATGCGCGGAGGCGGGCGCCATCTGGATGGCTTTGTTGCAAAGAACCGAGCGGACTGCGCAGCTCTACGAATGGTATAAACGCTTGAAAAGTGGTGTGTGTCTGAGTTATCGCGTGAGATAACTACGTTTTTTGGAAAATTCAAATTACAAGCCGATGCTATTGCGTCTGTAGATTGCGTTTACGTCGTATTTTACCATTTGTCTCACGCACTCTGAGGAATTAAATTACTTCAGTAAGGCCTTTGCGCCACCCGAAAGGCCTGCATGATTGTGGTTCGGAATGATTTTTCGCGTAACGACGTCTGATGCCGACATCGTATTTTTTGCGATGCTGGGCACTTAATGCTATCGCGTTAAGAGAGAATACGTATAATATATATAGGGTTCATTAGCAAATGCATGGGGAAGCTCATAGTAGATGTAGGCGAAACGAAATTTCAGGGCAGGTCACCTTGAAATTGAACCAACTTGAAATTTGAACGTAGGCCAACTGAAATTAGGGAGTGAGCCAACTTAATTTGGCGATGGGCAAACTTAAATTTGGAAAGGGTTCAAGGTAATGACTTTGGGTGGGCCAAGGTATATTTGGGGTTGGACGAAATTGAAATTTAGTGGTAGGCAAACCTAAATTTGAGGTGGGCCAGCTTGAAATTTTGGTGTGAGTGAACCCAATATTTGGACATGGCCGAACTGAAATTTGACAGTAGGCCAACTTAAATTTGATGCTGGGCCAACCGAAGTTTGGAGGTGGGCCTACTTGAAACTTGGACTTGGTCTCACAAATTTGGGCGTGGGCCAGCTTGAACTTTGGGCGTGGGCCAACCTAAATTTGAGGATGGGCCAACTTCAAATTTCTGGCCTGGCCAACTCAAATATAGGGGTGTGGGACACAGGTGACCTGCATTAAAGAAACGGAAACAGACGCACGTCGCTGTTCGAAGCTTTATTCTTGGTTTTCACGCCGTGATTGTGAAGAAGCTAACAATAAATTTAAAACATGTAATAACTAGTTTGATATATTAAAAAAGCAGTGAAACTGGTTTTGCATGTTTTTGTGACTTGTATAGCGTTTAGTAAATAACGCAGTGCACTTTTCTCAATTGATGCCACATGTACCGCCTTTTGAAATTGCCTCTCTTCCCGATGGGATATTGTTCGTGCTTACCTAGTGCCAGGACTCCCGTGATCGGAGCGTTACCCTGCCCAACCGCTACGATATTCTTCAAGCGCCAAGGCAGACCCCTGAATACCACCACCGGACTGGTCCAGGAAGTCACAAAACCCACGTCGTTTCACCGTGGGCACCAGGGCTCTGCCCTGCCATTTGATTGCATCATTCGCACCTCCATCCAAGGTGCACTGTTTCGTCCTCAGTGCACTAGAGGGCAGCACCGTCGATGATATATTTGATGCGCTAAAAGCAGTGACCGGTCCATCCGGTGTAAAGTCCCTCAGCATATGGGAAGTGTAAAGTTTGGAGTCGCTGCCGCAAATGCCAGTGCAGTTTCAAAGCTCAAGAAACGGGACGCCATTTTGTTCAATGGCGTGTCGGTGCCTCTATGAAATATTAGTTCGAAATCGTTGACATTTCAGTATTCCGAGTACCACTGTGGGTCGGCGACGCAGCCCTGGCGGCAGCTCTCTCGCCCTAAGGTAATGTGCAGCACGCCCATGAACCAGTCTTTAAGGGTGGCCCGGGAGTCGGCGCTAGCATCCGAGTGCCTCGAAGCGAGATGAAACCTATCCCGAACTTTCTGTCTGTTCAAGGTTACACCGTAATGTGTGGCCGTCGAGGCGTCCGGAAGGTGTACACAAGGTGTCGCCTCGCAGGCCATATAGGAAAGGATTGCGCCACCTACGATGTGCGCGTTACAACATATTTCGCCACACTGTGGAGGGCTGCAGAGAGCCACGTCGCGAATGCTGAGGAAACCACACAGCAGCCGATTGTATACGATCGAGGTCATCTGCGGCAGCAGAACAAGCTGGTGTGCAGGGTGAACACCAGCACTGGTTTCATATTGCTGCGGTCTCAACAAGCGAGTATGCGCGCGACGCCATCGCCCTCGCCGACCATGCACGCCAGCTTGCCCGTGCTCGACTTACGGCCTCACAGACCACTCAGCAGTGTCAGTACAACGCCCGCCATCGTGACGTACAGTTTTCACCTGGCGCGCTCGTGCTCCTGTGGTCGCCCTCTCGTCACGTCGGACTTTCAGAGAAGCTTCTTTCGCGATACACAGGGCCCTACCGCGTGCTGCGCCAGGTGACGCCTGTGACTTACGAAATTGCTCCTGTGGGCTCAACCTCGTCCTCTCCTGTGGCGTCTAGTGATGTCGTACACGTCAGTAGGCTCAAGGCCTACTACACTGCTTCCGAGTCCGATCTTTAGTCGCTCGGGGACGGCGCTTTTGCAGCCGGGGGTAGTGCTACGGCACAATATGTGCGATCACGAAAGGCCAGCGGTGTGAAGATGACGACGACGATTAGAAGCTAGCGCGGGCTGTTGCCTCTTGGCCAAGAGCAGTGTATTTTCCTTGTAAATATGTTTGTACATAGCTTTTCGTCTGCGTCTTCCTACGTAACAATATGAAGTCCAAGCACCAGCGGGAGAGACAGACACAGAAACCGTAACATCAGATGCTGGCTCTGACGCAGATTCACAAGAGGAGACAGGAAATATGGTTCCTCTTCACGAGGGGGACTTCTTTACTCTCCCCACTCACAACGAAACTTTTGTCTCTTCCGAAAACTCTGAGGACCACAACTCGTCGACATCCGCAGCAGCAGTATCGCTTCTGATACTGATCACTTGTGATACTTCTGATCACTCTGATGCTCCATGGGCCTCGGTAGGCCGCGGCACATGACCTACGGGACGACCAAGGTGCCTAATCTTAAAGCCAGACAAGCCCGTACAACGAGCTTCCGAGCGAGCGATTTCACAACCCACTCCCTCCTGATGAACTTACAGAACCCTCTCTGCACAGGCCCACTCATAGGTGCGATCATCGGACACAGCGCTATGGACACTCATCGTCAAGTAAAGCGCTTTCACCCAACGTCCACGGACTCTGAAGGTTCTTCAGATAGTAGTAAGCCTCATAAACTCCTTGGTGCTCTGGCGCGGTCAGAGCACTACTACTCATAGCCCCAATGGCTTCCCGATTCCATCTCAATCTTTTCCTTGTTTCTAGAAAAACTGCGGGTGCTGTCCTCACAATGGCGATGGCGCACTTTCTTTCTCTGAAAGTTCGAGGGTTTAGAGACCTGGACAAATAGAGGCAGATTATGAACTTTGGTAGAGCATGCAGCGCAGATATTGTTTTTCTACAAGAAAGTAAATCCAGTGCCCTATAGGATGCTCAAACCTTTTGTTCACGTTTTGTTGTTGAGGCATTTTCATCATTAACAGATTCCTTTATGTGTGGAGTCAGAATTCTGTATTTTACGTCAGGATTTTGTTGGGGCGCCCATTATTTTGGCTTTGATAGACGCACGCTAGCTGCAGACGTCAAAATTCATGGCCGGCGTGTAAGAGCGCTTGTAATTTATGCTCCAGTTCAGCGTTCCTTTATGACCCAGTCTCTTGATTGCCTTTATTCTTTTATGTTTGACAATTATCCCAATTTATTTGGTTGGGGATTTCAACTGTTTCGAAGATTCTTACAGAGATGTAACTGGGGGTAGACAGGGCAGGCCATACAGCGTAGCACGCGCACTGAAACAGCTAATTTGGAATGTCAAGCTTAGAGACGCATGGGTGGGCACTCATGGAGATACGTTTATTGCTACCCGGCAACGAGGCTCAGCATAGGCCGAATAGATCGATAGTATTTCCCCAAGGTGCTATCCACCCATGTCATCATTTGTGCAGCGTTGAAGTTCCCTCCAGATGTACTGTGCATCTCTGATCACTTTCCAGTGCCAGTAAGGCTGCTGTTTCACCAGTGTCCCCGTTCAGGAACCAATGAAAAATGGACACAACACTAGTACATGATTCAGCGTGCGTAGCCGCCTTGCTTGTTTGACCCGAAAACGTGTGCAGCTGCTCACCCGCACCATGTGGCTAATTGGGACGCTTCGAAGGATAGGTGCCGTGCTTAGCCAATTAAAGCAAGTCGTGAAAGAAAGTTACCTTTAATGATAGAAATAGGCGACACCATCCGAAAAGCGCGTATCGTGCCGCGAGGTGAACCACGTACGTTCACTGTGCACAATTAACTAAATAGGCTGTCGGCACGCGATGATCTTCTGCTCAGACTTAGCTCCCGTAATTCCACGACGTTGTACGTAAATGGTAGGCCGGTAGCAGATCTTATGGTTCTCCATAGCGTCCTCAATGGTTCTTTAGAAGAACGGGTATCAATTTCATTCGCTGAGTTGCCCAGCGGAACACAGTCTGACCGAGCAGAGGACATAACGGCCATTTTTAAAACGCATTTCGCAACTTGCTCACAGCAGAGGGCACAAATACAGAGCACCGGAGCATAGCTGTACGCGAGTTTTGCTCAGGCGTTTCCCGTATACCCGAAAAGCACCATGAGAGCCTTTGTACACTGTTGAGCCTTGAAGAGCTTCGCCTTGTACTTCAGGGGGTGAACGCCTCAGCTGCGGCTGGCCCTGACGGCCTACCGCTCATCTTTTACAAGACTGTCTTTGATGCAATACATGGCTTGCCACGCATGCAATACACGCATGCAATACACGCATGCCACGTCCAGTTCTGCAGAGGTTAGCCACTGCGTGTAGCTCGTTCTTTTGGGATGGACACGCAGAAAGTGTCGCAAAAGCCTTTGTCTGCGTGCCGACAAATATGGGTTATTTTAGCATTCCAGACCTTCAAGTGATGTGTCGTGTGTTGGCGTTTATAAGCATGTGGGAACTTATCTCGGATATAACCTACCGCGGCAGAGAGCTCACAACGTACCTAATGGGGATTTTGTGCGGTTACTTTGGACTGACAGTTAAGACGGGAACGGCAGCAGAGCGGTAGCCAGCGTTTTACACATACCTGGTGGAATCGTTGCATCTTTTGCCAGATTGTGAGTTGAATGAAATGTCCCCCAGTGGAAGTCTATGAGTGCATTGCCTTTAACACCTTGAGTGATGACCAGCGTAGGAAATGCCGCACAAGAAGGCGCAGGCCCTCTGTTATCTGCCGATGTCCTTGACTTCCTGTGGTTAAGAGAACGGCAAGCGCTGCCAACGGCTTAGAGCCTTGCTGCGTGGGGTGTGGCGTCCTCCGCCTCGTGTCCGCAATACGGTCAGACGGAAACCTAGGATCATGTCCTCCATGAATGCTATATGGCGCGCACCTTGTGCCGACTGGTGTCGCGCATGTTTCATGTTCGCATTCAATGGCAGAGTCGCCGCAGGGACACCTTTGTTGAACTGATAATGGGCATTGGTGCCTTTGCATTGTGCAAGCGGGAGGGACTGGCTTGACTGTGGGAACGCGAGCAAAATGACATGTTTCTTCTGCTGAATAGTTTAAGAACAATGATAATAATACCTTCGAACTAGGAACTGATTGTACTTTGGTAAGAAGCATTTCTACTGCGCTGGTCAGCGCGATTGATTCGTCTTAGACACACTGAAGCGATCATGCCTATACTTCCCTAATAGGACGGTAGGCAAGTGTGCCTATGTCTGATACAACCGATGTCAGGGACCACTTTTTGAACTTTTGTATGTATACCATTTGCACTTAGTCTTCATTGTGCATCCATTCGCATGAACAGGAGATGCCTATGTTTTCATAGGCGTACTCTAGTAGCAGATGAATACGAGTGCTTCTGTTTTGGAAAACAAATACTCTCCAAAGGACAGACGGTCGGGGTCCCGTGCTGAGGCTTACCATCGCACTGCGGTTGGCTGAAGAACGTCAGCACCACAAACGGGAGTAGGTGCGCGATGTAATTTTTGGTAGTGTGGCTGGGCGTGCGCGCCTAAATATAGCGACAAAATTGTTTACATGGCAACACTAGTGATAATACCATGGCTACGAGCTCTGGCAGAAACTAAAACGACGCATGACAACATGTTACGTTATTGTAGGCAGAACACATGAACATGTTGATAACACGTAAATTGACAATATTGTATTATCGCTACAATCTTCTGACATACATTCCCTGAATATGCATCCTTTGTTTTTCTCCAGCAAGATCTTCCTCCTACCCCTCGCAGCCAGTGTCGCGAATCATGTCCTTCACGAACTTGCAGAAATGCCTGACCGGAGCAATTTTATTACATTTTATTACTTCTTTGGTGACGTCACGCATGTTCAAGCAGCAATCCGCCTCGCAGTGTTGTTTGTAATTGGCGTTTCTCCTCGCTGTTCATTTAGGACGAAATTGATGCCCTCCTAATGACTAAGAATTTTTGCCGAGCCTAAGTTTCTAACGAGAACTGCATGCAAGATCGGTCACATGTATGCGCAGGGCGTGCAACGCAAGCGCACAAATTTAGCGAGGCTACTTGTTACTCAACGGTGTTAACCATTTTCTGTGCATGCGCACTTGCATGACGCGAGATGTTTACGTACGCAGACAAGATGTGAGCGTGAAAAATAAAGCTATATTGTTCTTAGCACATTGATTTGTAACGCCTAACCACTTCAAGCAACCTTCGACTCAGTGCTCTTCCTGCACTCCTTCGAGCGTAGTACAGCGTTGCTCTTCGACGGAAGAAGACGCTACGCTTCCCCGTAATTGCCCTGAAGTGCACTGGCTACTGTAGTCTATCGGCAGCGCTACCATTTGCGTTCTTACGTTGAGTGGAGTGGAGGAAGCTTCTATAATATGCGAGTAATACACTCATAAATATACGTTCCCGTCAGCCGTGGCGCTTTGTAAGACAATTGAATAATTCATCTCCTTCATGCTCGCCCGCAGGTGCATTACACGGGCCTGCTGTACCAGTTCTACAGAATCTACAAAAAGACCAGCGGCAAGGCTTACGACGGAGAGGGCCTCGCGGAAATGGCGTGCAGCGGACGAGCGTCCAGGGCGCCAACACCCTCTGTGCCCACAGCCGCCGAAGGCAGAACACCCGCCGGCCTCTCGCCGCTGCATCCGCACGGCGTACCACTGCCAACCGCCGCCGCCGAAACCCCACTCACGGCAGTGCAAACGCCCAGCGGCCCTTCGCCGTCCTCCGTTACCCCGCAAGACGGCGGGACGGCCGTGGCCTCCGCGATGGCGAGCTCCTCGGCGACGCCTCAGCCGCAGACGGCCGACGGTTCCGCAGCGGTGACTCCTCGGTCGATCGTCCAAACACCGACGAAACCACGCGTGGCAGCCGAACGAGATCTAGCCGTGACGGTCGACTCCGAAGCAAAGTGTCGACCTCCAGCCTCCGGTCGTTCGAAGAAGCAGCCTACCACTGCGGACGGTCGCAATGCCGGCGGCAAAGCGACGGCGACAAAGAGCCCAGCCGAACGCACGCGACCGTTATAGACAACCCAGTAAAACCTGCCCAGGCAGCGATGCCGGTGCAGCGTCCACGGCAGCCAGCGATAGGTGGCAGACGGCACCGACAGCGTTCGCAGACGGCACAGATTCTTCGAGGACGCAGAAGCTTCGTATAGACGCTATTAACTGATTGCTATTAACTGAGTGCTATTATTGCCTTCCATACACAATTGAAAAGAAATAAGAATGTTGGTTTTGGTGTCACTTGGTGTCCAAGCAACTGCAAATATCTTATTGTCCAATAAGTGTGCCACATCAGTTTCGCATACTTTAGACCGACACAATTACTTCTGCTAATAACAAGCATTTCACACCATAGCCAATTTGTGATAGCGGTGTATCGCCGCGGTGTATCGCCGCTGCTCGTGGTCGCATTCCGATAGCTCTGTTGATTTGTAATGGATGAAGGTCATTCAAGAAATGTTGTTCTGCTCGTAAGGCGTGTGAGGACAGTTTCCAACGCACTTTATATTAGGCAGTGAACACCAACATAGCAACACAGACCGGGCACAGAAGTTACATGGCTAGAGGCGTATATGTGGAAAGCCTGCAAAGCAACACCTGGCCAGTCATTATGCTAGTACGCGTAGTTTTTTGGGGAAAACATAGGCTGGACACTTTTTAACTTAGAAGCGGTTTTTCGCGAAATCACCCGCACACTTTTGTGGCATAATTACGGAGGAAACTATGTCATGGCTTTACGCCGCCGAATGTGGCCTGCTTTAAGACTGCCCGTTTCAGGACGAATATGTAGCCGTTTCTCACGCGTTTGTCTCCTTCACGGGGAAATGAATGGCGTTCTCGAATTCGGCTCCGCTTTACTTCGCGTATATATGCAAGCGATAAATAGTGTTTAATGAAATTGTTTATAGGAGAAGTGTATCTTTCTTGGGTTCTTCGAGTCAGTTACCTCTTGCAGCAAATTTGAAAGTTATTTAGAGCGTTTTTTTTAAAACAAATTCTGGCATTGGGCGTGCCATAACGATGATTTTATTAAAGTATGTAAGTCATCATAGCCGATTCTTTTCAAATACGAAGGGTGCAACACGTGTGGTGGGATTTTGGCCGTGCTAAAGT
This sequence comes from Dermacentor albipictus, assembly GCF_038994185.2. Lineage (NCBI taxonomy): Eukaryota > Metazoa > Arthropoda > Arachnida > Ixodida > Ixodidae > Dermacentor > Dermacentor albipictus. The sequence continues at coordinate 147,845,734 of NC_091823.1, read as the reverse complement.
CGTGTCAGACAAGGGAGGTCTAAGCTTTCATCGTTATCGCAATGATGAATATTTTATCGGTTGGTTTCTACATCACTGTTCTTTTTCATTTCATTTTTTTTATCATTTTAGTGTTAAGGACCGCAACACGCGCGTAGAGCTGCAAACTTTATTAAAAGTACACAGGAATAACTTTTCTTCGCTGTATTACTCTGAAGCTAAATAAATAAAATGAGGGAGGATTGCACACCAAAATTACACTTTTAAACGGACACACACCAAATGCTTCAGAACTAAAAAGCAATTATTCCAAGTCGTTGATACAGACCTTCACAAAATGTGAATTACGGTCAGGGGTAGGTGTTGCTCTTGGCACAAATCATTGAAGCCAAGCTGAGCTTTGGCTGCGAGAATAATTTTTCATCGAAGCATTCATTTTTAGTTACCTCTCTCCATAATGGGCTGTCTTTAGGGTCGAAACATTTTTTCGCGACGCATCTGATAGCTGCTGATACCAGACACTCTAAGCAGCTCTTTTCGATGCCTGAATCGATGGTTACATGCAGTAGGGTGCCACTGCTCTTCGAACATGTCGAGCTGTGGTCCTTGCTTCATGAAACATTAAATAACTACAGTTATGATACTGTCGAACAAAAGTGTTGTATTAGAGAATTTTGTTAACCACGATGCATAATATTCCTGTACATTATTTGCTATGCAGTAAACTATTTTGCACCTCTGGTTGATGAAAAAAATGCAGTTTTGCAATAGTATTCATATTAGAAATATATTTGCTTCGCACATAGCCTCCATTATTCGAATTCACTTTGAAATTGAAAAATTGATATTTCCACACCCAAAGGTTTTACCGAAACTTCAAATACCAGCAGCATAAGTTATTTGAGGACATAACTTCAGGAATAGCAACAGTATGCCGCCAAAGAGTCAATACAGTGCAAATTTTTTTACATTCTTTCACAATTGTTTCCTTATGTGCATTCATTAAAACCACCTTCGCCCTCAATAATTGACTAAACTAAGCTTCGATAACAGCTGCATGCTTGGATCTAACGGTGAATGTTCCGGCCAATCTAGGGTAGCAGTGTAGGAGAAAAAATATCTGTTACTAAGAAATTCCACTCGGCGACCTTATGCACAGAAAGCCCGGCTGGACTTTGCCACCTGAAGCTGCTGCAGAATGGCTATCACTGAATTTTTGGTGTTCTCGATGGCATCCACTTGCTTGAGAAGCCTGACCTCAATGACGTCCGACCACTGGTAGCACTTATTTCTCTTTATCACAGATGAAAATTGCATACGAGCTTTTATTTCGCCAAAAACACAGGCTTTTGCCACATTCAAAGAAGTGGCATTCTCCAAGTCGGTGTGGTCAGCATGTCTGGCATGCACTTTCATCTCCTGCGTCAGAGTGGAGTTACTATTCTAGGTTAATGTGCTACAGAGATGAGAGAAAGTTTGGTGAAGAAAGTATTTGGCAATACAGATAGAATGATAATAATAATGTCTATTGCAATTCAAAGCCATCTATTCGGCACCTTTCATCACCAGAAAAATGCCAATGGCTTCCTATCCTTTCATCTCATAATATAGGCTGTAACACCCCATTAAATGATCCCTAAGATGGCTTTTCTCAAGCCTGAGAATATCTCTCACGGAAAACTTGTAGACAGTCTTGATAGGTGTCAGATTACTTTTCAATGTGTTCCTTATCATCACCGCGGTGATCGTAATTTCAATACATGTGCAGCACTCACACAGTGTGCACTCCTTGCAGACATCTGTAACTAGTGGCAGTTCACCAGCATACTTGAAGGGAGAAAAAAGTACACAACCACACCAACCACATCACATCATGTGCATGCATCAGTTGACATTGCTGAACCTTCTTTGTGGGCAGGAAATGCATGACTGCGGTCACTGTTTCGAGTGCAAATTTTCGTCCCATGGGTACAGAGAAGTCAGAAATTCAAATGTTGCATTTTCATGCTGCCAGGAGGTGAGTAATAAAAGCAATGGTAATCAACCCCTTTGCCTTCAAGTGATCTTCTTTCTTCGTCTTCCCCCATACCAGAGCTAATGGTTCATGCCACACTTGCATGAGGAGCCTTGTCTTTTCTTTCTTTTTTTCTTCTCTTCCTTTTTTTTTGTTGTGGGGCACGCATCACGGGATGGCATTTAACATTGGTTGACTTACGAAAGTCACGTACCATGGTTGGTGATGTTGAAAGGCAGCACGTTTTACATAGAGGCATTTATGCATGTAACCTTGACTCTGGCTGAAGCAAGGCTCCGTTGAGACCATGACGTCTTTTGTTTAAAATTGCAGCTGTTTTCTCGCTGTGTATCATTTTGATAATTTTTAGTGTGTTATCTATGCACTGGACTTGTCGGTTTGCAAGGTCCAATCTTGGTGAGACGCCTTTTAATATAACAAAGTGCGACTGAACTTCCCGAAGGCATTTGTCTCCTATGTTCAAGGGAAGGAGCCCACATCCGCACCTTATTCACAGATATAAATTCTTTTTTTTTTGCTGCTGCTCCATATTAAAAATGGGAACCCAGGACTGTGGAAGTAGCGTGGGTTTGGTGGTCTCGAGCTTGACCATTGGTTGTCGGATTGCACCACTGGCACCAATGGTTACAAACTGTGCACCAAGATCACCAAGATGCACTGTGCACCAAGATCGTGCCGCTGACTGCATTTTGCTGCAGCTCATGAGTTCTGAGGGCGCCAGGGAGGAGATACGGCAACGACCTAACAAGTAACAATGAATGTTTACTTTAAATTGTTACTGAGTGGTCAGCACTGCAAGTTTCCTGATGGCGACCGGCATACATTCTAGTTTACTGGAAAACTGGAGGCTGAAGTCCATTGGCGAGGACGTCCCTTATAGTGTTTGGAATACGCTCGCTCAGGAGGAGAGAGAAAATGCTCTCCGCGCTGGCGGCCACCACTCGATGCATGGAAGTGTTCAACGGATTTTCTAACCGCCACTGGCTCAGCAGAAGGAATGGAACATATGCGCACACACGCACACACACACCGCCAGCATCTTCCCTGCCGAGGAGGAAGAGAAAGAGCGATGCACACACGAAACTTAACCATCCCATTCGCTGAAGGCAGAGAGCACTGTGGAGACTGCGCAGACATCAGGGTATCGTTCAAGCCATGGGTAAGAAGGCGAAAATTCCTGTGCAAAGGGTAAGGTCTTTTCGCTTTTGGGGCCTCCTAGGCGTTTTCCAATGGTTGTGGGTGGCTCGAAGTATTTAAAACGTCACACCTTTCGCTGTTGCTTTGGCGAAGCGACACGAATTGTTGACCACACAGGTCAGTCATAACATCAGTTAGGCTGGTTCTTGTGCACGCTCAAGGACACTGAGCTTGAACGACGCCGTGAACGCTCTTTGGTTTTTCAGTGCTATTAGAACTGTTGCATTTTGTGTGTATACAAAGTCGATTATAAATCCCTTGTGCATTGCGCAACATGGCCTTAGATATCCAAGCACTGAAATGCAGCCACATGATCAGAGTGAGCAGCATTCACTTGCATGTCATGAGTTGCCAGAAGAAATTGAAAATGTTGTGCTGCAACTATCATTACTACATTAGGAAGCAACCAGAAATGACAGTACCACGCTTCACAATGCGACATTCACTCTCCTGGTGCGCTTGCACTTCTCAGGTACCCTTTACACTGTGTGGGGCTCCCAGGAAAGCTTTTCGCAGAACAGGGGACCATGCTGTGTGCTCAACCAGGTGCACCCGTCACATCAGCATTGCCCCAGTCAGTCTCACCTTGTCATCTCTCGTCCTGTCCTGTGACGTCCTTCACGTTTCAAGGCTGAAGGGTTAGCACTGTGCTTCCGATGACTCTCTTTAGAGCTCTGGGACAATGCTTCCGCTGCTGGGGGTAACGCTAAAGAACAACAACTCTACTGACCCCGACCAGGTACGCCATGTTTGAACAGACAAAAATAAAACCTTGTGCAGGCTGTCCAACATGCATATACGTCTTTTTCTGCGCCTCTTTCTATGCAACAATACTTTCACTGGTGAACAGGAAGGAAGCCTTTCTTTCTTTTTTCCTTATCTTTACTCAGTTTTACAAGTATATAGAGTAAAATAAAAAAAACTGTACCGACAATATTACTTACAGGCACATTGATTATTGTGGATAGCTGTGTTGCTCTCATGACATGACATGCTCGCATACACAAGCGTAAACATGCATGTAAGCAACATACCTGGTACTCCGTAAACACAACAGAGATGTATATGTGTGGCTCATGTCAGTCACACTTATGCCTGTCTGGTACGCTGCTGCTTCATACCCATAATCTGGTCCTGTCCCTCCTGAGGCTTCAGAAAGATTGCGAACCAGCCCTGCAATTTTCCTGAATTATTGGAAACGAATATGTGTCAGCAGAGAATGCCAAGGTGAGCAAATGAAATGAACGGCCAGGTGCAATAATTCACATCATTCAGCTGGCGCACGTGGTTTGGCGGGTCCATAAAATGCCTTAATAATGGGATTTATTTGAGCGTGAACATGGTGAGGAGGCTGCTTCTGCCTTCCAGTTGTGTCAAGACTGCTGCATGTCTGGAGGTTAAATTGCTCACCATTCTATCATCATCATCATCATCATCATCATCATCATCATCATCATCATCATCATCATCATCATCATCATCATCATCATCAGCATCATCATCATCATCATCATCAGCCTGGCTACGCTCACTGCAGGGCAAAGGCCTCTCCCGTACTTCTCCAACTACCCCAGTCATTTGCTAATTGTGGCCATGTTGTCCCTGCAAACTTCTTATCTCATCCGCCCACCTAACTTTCTGCCGCCTCCTGCTACGCTTCCCATCTCTTGGAATGCAGTCCGTAACCCTCAATGACCATTGGTTATCCTCCCTCCTCATTACATGCCCTGGCCATGCCCATTACTTTTTCTTGATTTCAACTAAGATGTCATTAACTCGCGTTTGTTCCCTCACCAAAGCTGCTATTTTCTTAACCCTTAACGTACACCCATCATTCTTTTTTTCATAGCTCATTGCGTCGTCCTCAATTTAAGTAGAACCCTTCTCGTAAGCCTCCAGGTTTCTACCCCGTAGGTGAGTACTGGTCAGACACAGCTGTTATACATTGTCTTTTGAGGGATAATGGCAACCTGCGGTCTGAGAATGCCTGCCCAACGCAGCCCAGCCCATTCTTATTCGTCTGACTATTCAAGTCTCATGAGCCAGATCCGCCGTCACTACCTTCCCTTCCAGTGCCTCGCTACCTATCGTAAACTGCTGTTCTCTTCCAAGGCTGTTAAACATTACTTTAGTTTTCGGCAGATTAATTTTTAAACCCTCCCTTTTGCTTTGCCTCTCCAGGTCAGTGAGCATGGATTGCAATTGGTCCCCTGAGTTACTAAGCACGGCGATATCATGAGCGAATCGCAAGTTACTAAGGTATTCTCCATTAACTCTTATCCCCAATTCTTCCCAATCCAGGTCTCGGAATACCTCCTGTAAACATGCTGTGAATAGCATTGGACAGATCGTATCTCCCAGCCTGACGCCTTTCTTTATTGGGCTTCTGCTGCTTTCTTTCTGGAGGAATACGGTCGCTGTGGAGCCGCGATATACATCTTTCAGTATTTTTACATACGGCTCGTCTACACCCTGATTCTGTAATGCATCCATGACTGCTGAGGTTTCGATTGAATCAAACGCTTTCTCGCAATCAATGAAAGCTATATATAACGGTTGGTTATATTCCGCAAATTTCTGTATTACCTGATTGATAACGTGAATATGGTCTATTGTTGAGTACCTGAAAGTATTCAAACTATTAAGTGGAGGCATGCGCAAGTCACTCAAGCCTACATTAGGAAACTCTGCGTGATATTGATTACAGCGAACACACTCCCTCCATGCTCATGCAACTGAATGTAAACATACTGAAACCTGAGGTGCACCTGGCGAGTGCAATGCTGTGTTGCTTGCGAACAGACTATACACTGTAAACAAAAAAACACACAGATGGACATTTTTTGCTTGTCCTCTAGCGCATTCCCTTTTGTACATCTTTTTTCTTCCATTGAAAGGGCGTACGATAAAACTCCCAATAGGGACTTTTAGCGCGTCCGGTATCCGGGAAAGCGCGGGCGGTTTTCCGGTTTAGCGGGGGCGTAAAGGTGAGCGGCCCGATCGGTGGCGCCAGCTGGTGGCGCAAAGCTCAACCACACAACCACGGAGCTAATTACTGTATTCTGCTTAGCTGCTGGGGTAAATATTCGACAGTGGCGTAATCGTGTTCACAATTACGCCGCTGCCAAAAATTTGCACGAGTGGCGAAGCAGGATATGGTGAGTTACTGCAGTTTTAGCTATGCGTTTGTCTGGTTGAGCTCTACAACACCAGGCGGCTTCACCGCTCACGTTTACGCCCCGACCATCCGGTAACCCGCCCAAACCGCTCCCGTTTACCGGATTAGCGTACAAGCTAAACGTCTCTATTGACGTGAGCATTAATTGGGCACACAACGGGGGTACCGTAATACGCCTACTTCACCCCCATTTGAGTGGGAGGCACAATGGCAGTTTTGTGAAGGAATTAAAGGCATTTTAGTTTAGGTGCGGCAAGCACGTAGCGAAATGCTTGGTGGCGTGGGTCACGCGCTTACGCAGCACCAGACGGAACACCGCAGGCCGACAGGTCGAACGCCGGCGACCAAGGCTCAAGGGAACTCAGCCGTCCGTGAGCTGCCACCCGAGCAGGCGTCGCACCTGCTCGGAGCGAACGCCGGCGTTCGACACTTAGGCCTGCGGTATTCCGTCTGCTGCTGCATAGGCGCGGCGTACCGCCACGAAGCATTTCGCCGCGGGCTCACCACACGTGGTCCAATTGACGGCACAGGGCCACCGCTGAATCGACCAAGTCACGCGCACGTGCTCCAATGGCGAATGAACCCGTCACCGCAAGTCTTTATTCATTTCGCTGATCACAGAGCCCCTCTTTGCAAAGCTTTTTATACAGTCGTTCTAGCTTATCGGCAGAGGCTTCGAGGCCAGCAAACGCCTTCGAGAGCAGTTGCTACTTGCTGAAAGGAGAAATGCACGAGACACACACTGACAGTGAAGAAAATTTATTAGACACCAAATGTAAGAAATATATGTTCACTTCCGGGACCAAAAGAAAGCACATTTCTGCCCCAGTGAAACAACTGTCTCGATTTTAAACAAGAACACTGTACGTTGTAAGCATGCCAGTTACTAGTATTCTACATTTCCTAACACAATGAAATTAGCAAATGAAAGAAATGCTGAGAAATCTTATCTCGTTTCATACTGAACTACAGAGCCATCTGTTTGAACTGTTACTTTGTACTGACGCTCCACACTTTTGCACAGACTATTTATTGAGCTCGCTTGACTAACAGTAAAACTTCGTTTGGGCCTAGTTGGTACGATTCGGAACTTAAAACTTACAGCGCAAACACCTAAGACGGACCACAAAAGGTAGATACGACACACGCTGGCACTAACTGACAACTTCTTTATTTCTTCGTCATTGATGCATATATACGCCCTAGGCCACACAACTGCACAGGCGCACACATTACATTACAGAGATCTGCCAAATTATAAGGTATGCAAGCGTAGGAAGTCAAATTCAGATGGGTGCAGGGACAAAGATATGTCATTGATGCAATTATCACCTCGGCTTTTTATGTGGTAGGCCTCTAAGGCAAGCCGCGCAAGCTGATTCATACTATTGCCTAGAATCGACGTTCCATCAAGTCATGCCTCACAATTTTTGCAAAGGTTTATATGGGCAACAAGGTGCACTCCTCTATCTACATTTTTGTTTACTTTTTGCGCATGTTCCCTGCATGGTCCCTTAAACACATAAGGTCGTCTATCAACTGAAGAAAGTTGCTTGCAGGCATGGTGTTCCTTTGGCGTTTTCTGCCCCGAACAAGCTTTTAAACCTACGCCGCCGCACCTGCGGAGAGAGCAGAGGAGGATGCCAAATTCGGCATGATGCTTCATACGCGTTATGCCCGGTCGGCGTGGTTTATACCATTCCACTCTCATGTGTTAAGACATAGCTTAGCTAGATGGGGCATTGCGTCAATGAGTGACTCAGGGAGCATGCACAAAAAGTAAACAAAAATGTAGATAGAGGAGCGCTCCTTGGTGCGCATATAACCTCTTGCAACAATTGTGAGGCACAATTTGACGGGACGTTGATTCTTGGCAAAAGCAAGGATGATCATGCGCGGCTTGCCTTAGAGGCCTACCACAAAAAAAGGCAAGGCGATAATTGCATCAGTAAGATATTGTCACATGGTAGTGACGGTGAAGAAAGAACACAGTAGCAGTACTGTGAAAGACAAAACTAGCTTTTATTGGGTGAACCTGTGCCCACAAAACAGGCTACACTTAAAGCACAACGATAGCGGCGAACACAGTCGGCGATCGTCGAAAATCTGATCAGCGGGTCAAGCGCGTCGGCTTTTATACAGTAGTCATCGAATTTTCCAGACTAATCGTCAAGACCCGCATGCCTTCCACAAAGTTCTACACCATGCGCGTCAGGCGAATAAATCAGATAACACAAGGTTCGGGGACAACAGACTGCGGATAGAAGCATCGATAACTTTCCAGAAACTTCGGATACATGCAAGCGCGTCCCGTGCTGTGCGATAAGATTTGTTAGGTGGCGAAACGTGGTCGCCCGATAAATATAAGTACACGTGTCAATATCTTTGTCCCTGCACCCATCTGAATTTGACTTCCTACGTTTGCGTATGCGATAATTTGGCAGAGCACTGTAATGTAATCCAAGTGCCTGCGCGGTTGTGTGGCCTAGGGTTTATATTGCATCGATGGCGAAGAAATAAAGTAGTTGTTAGCAACAGTGTGTGTCGTATCTTCCTTTTGCGGTCCGTCTTAGGTGTTTGTGCTGTAAGCTTAAGTTGCTTGACTAAGCCATTCCTGATTAACAGTGGCTTGTATAATGAGGCCGATCAGTGGTATTTTGCATGGACTAGAACAAAATATGATAAATGTCAAAGTACTAAATTAAGAAATTGGGACTCATAACACAAACAAGCTACATATTTTAGTGTAGTTATTGGGCTGTATTTCTTAGCAAGGTATTAAAAATTATCGTATTTTAACAACCAGAACCCACCTTCTGATTATGAGACATGCCATAGCGAGTAACCCCGGATCAAGTTGGACAACCTGGGGTTCTTTAACATGCACCTAAGCCTAAGTCTGCACCTCTGAAAAAATATCTTCGGCACCCAATATTCGCTGCAAGCCGCGGTACAGCAAAACCGAAAGTGGCGGGTCCGTATTGTAAACGTGCCTTCCGAAGCAGACGACCGAGCTTGGTACTACCCACTTGAGGTCAGAGGGCGCTTTTTAGCACCATTTTCGCAGCAACCCCTGGGCAATGCAAGAGCCCCATCTCGAAAGTCATCTGTGACGTGGCCAAAGTGCGCCCCGGTGCGGGCCTCATCTTGGATGTGATCCGCGATGTTTGCAGAGTGCGCGTAGCGTCGGTAATTTCGTATACGCTGTGTTTCAACGTTTGGTTCGCGTTGAAGCGAGATATTCAGGAACGTCAGTTCGATTGCTTCTGCTGCCACGATTCCTCAATGCACCATTTTGACAGCGAGTTTCCGCACTCATCGAGCAAGATGTGTTCATGCTTACCTGTGCGGTCATGACCCCGCGCTTGCTAATTTCGTTAAAACACTTTGCCGGGTAGTTGTTTTGAATCCATGATAGAATGTGTAAGCGCGACTAAACGAAGGCGTAGAAAGGAACCGACACACGCGGAAAGTGCTACATCCTCATTCAGTCGCGTTTACATATTATGTCATTGTTAATTCAGTTGTAAGCGAATGCTTATGCGTTTCACAGCCGATAGAACGACTATCCTTACATTGCAAAGCTGTCTTCTAATTTGGTATCGCACTTGGTGCTTCCACTTTCTGAAGAAACGGCGACTTCTTCTTCTTTTTTGCTAAAGTACAAGGCATTCACCGACAAGCCCATCACGCAGACATCGGACAGTTCCTTCACTGTCAGCACCAGGTAAATAATAAATGAAATAGTTTTTGAATAGTTAACAACCATGAAGTTCCCAAATACAATTGAGGAAACATATATATATCACAAAAAAATCTGCATCGTAGAAAAACAATGGCTTTCTTTTTCTGTAAAACTTCTGCTCTGTATGCACACTGCGTACTCCTTTTTCGGGCTGCAAAGTTGTTCTCTCAGAGTCAACGTCATCATACAGAACTTGTCCAGAGACATCAGTGGTAACATCAGGCGCTAGCTGGTGCTTTTTATACCACATGGGCTTGCCAGAAAACAGATGGGCTAGCCATAATAAAAAACCCGAGTGCGGAACAGTGGGAGAGGATGCTATCCAGCGGCATCCCGAAAGTCCAACAAGGACTAGTACGCTAAGGTTGCTGCCCTTGTACGCAGGGCAGCAACCCTTAGCGGAGCCCTGGACTAGAGCAACTGACCCTGGAGAGAAGATGGAAGACTCCATCTGAAGCCGCAAAAATCACTGCAAAATAGAGCAAATAAACGTTTTTCATCATCATCATCTTTAAGGGCGTGTTAATCGGGACATGCAGAATAGCCGCCTATATTAAGTGTCTTCTATATGCTGCTAAATGTAAAGGTTGCTTAACCAGCCATTAGAACAGTTTTCCCGCTCTAGACACATAAGAAAACTATTACAGAAATCTCTAACTCTGATTTCATGCGACATGTAGGATCTTTATAAGTGCTTCTGTTTTGTGGCAGTACACTTATCTAGATGCATGGCTTATAAAGCTGGTGATGTTGCTTTTTTGAGCTGTATTTGGATGGTGGCCAAGGCAGTACCCAGGAATGTTTTTTTCAAGAGTCTGGGTGAGTGGATTATGGGGACAACTGCAGCCATATTGAAATACCTATATTGAGCTAATTCTTGTGTGAATCAAGCACATTCTGGCATATAATTAGAGGGGCACTTTCAGATCAGACACTCTGCCGAGGAAACATTTTTTGAGGTGCCGTATATATAAATTCCGGATAAGGCTAAGTTGGGATGAAAAATTTATTGCTGTGGATAGGGAAACTGTTGGGAAATAGGGATTTTTTGAAGGTCCACTTCAAGCTAGCACTAGAAGAAGAAAATGTTTCACATACTGTATACACGTTCACGCAAGTTGACAGCTTCTGCGGAAGTTGTAAAGAGCTATATACTCTCAAAGCAATATTATTCGGAGCGACATGAGAGGCTACTTAAACCACCTTGGTTACACCCATGATGCAGGCCCACTTTTTCAGGTTTTTCTTAAATCTGAAACATTCAAAGAACTATATAGAACTTGTGAATATGTTTGCACCGTGTTTACCATTACCTAGCGGGTATTGAATCTACGCCTGTAGGCCACAGGGATGTGTATCCAGCTGGGTGAGTATATTGTTAATTAGTACTCTAAGAAGTATTACGATGTGCCCTTTATGTTTTTCAAGAAATGCATTTTAAGTAAATAGAGAACGGAATTTTCTTGCTTTTGCTTGGAGAGACAGTGGAATAGTATTAGCACAATATATTTGAGAAAACGGAGTTTATTTGTCGAGTTCTCACATGATCTACTAAGCACTTGAGGTTACCGTTCATAAATTGCTTGAAATCCTGGAACACAGATTCGAACTGAGTTACCACGGGAAATATTGGACTCCTTGTGAGTAAGCTTCCATTTAAAAGATAATTACCTTCTCTAGAAGAAATCTGAAGACTGTGCGAGCAAGCCTGTTCAACAAAGGACAAACCACTGTTCTTGTTCTTTAGCGCAGGGGCCTCTGTCATAACCGCTCTAAAAAGCTTCATAATTGAATAGTGCTTACACAAGCGAACAGTTTACATCTGTTGTGCTTGTCAATAAGTATTGGTGAATAAAAATTGGTGTCTACATAAAAAAGTAGTTGAAGTCACACGTGTTGATATACACAAATTATCATTCCAATTTAAGTTATCAGAACCTTGGTTTCACAGAACCCTATGCAGCTTAAGAAACAAAAAGAAGCGCCCTTTTAGAGCTGCTAAACGTTTGAAGATGCCGAGATCATAGACAAAGCAAAACATTGTTGAAAAAGTGTATTGTAGTGCTTTTCGAAAGGCGAAAAAAATTTCACATGAACCTGTGACAAACTTATTTTTACAGGATAAAGTTCAAAGTTTTTGTCAGTCACTTTCATACTATGTTCCCAAGGCGAATATTTGCCATGTAAATATGCAAATGTTAAGACTAATCAGGTATGAAACTGATCTTGCAGTTAGCAGAAAGCAGTGGTCCCATTATACACTTGAAATATTGTCGAAAAGTCAGAGGTATAGTGCGTTCCAGTATCAAATCTGTAAGAAGTAAATTTGCAAGATATGGCCAAGCTGACCTTATTTGAAAACACCGTGTGCAGCATTCCTGCACTTCTTTTCACAGAAATTCAGTGGGCCATGATCTTGTACCTGCCAGCACCACTCAAGTGTCATCATCAGGTAGCAAAACAGCTGCAATATCTGCTTGTAACTGTCATTTGTAAACTTAACCAAGTATAACTATAGAGGATATACTTGTCTTCGCCTTAAAATATGCACATATGCGGTACTCTAGTGCCAGGTTTGCTATTATAAAATTAAAATGGTTGACTGTTCAATGTTGTTATCGAAGTGCGTGTTTTGTAGCGATTAAGAGTGGTTGGACGAGAATTATCACTGGAAGCAACGCTTTGTCTATCAAACATGTCTTCATTTCAGCAAATGATGCCCTCACGAAGACTAGTCCCCTCGTCAAACCATTCACTCCAGTGACATTTCCTGTTTGACCACGGTTACTCAGTTCATGCCTCCATGTTTTTTTTTTAATCTCTCTCTTGTTTTCATTTTATATGTTTGAATTTCAATAACCTTGTATGCGGACAAACTTATTAAAAAGTTCAATATGACTACCTTTCTGCTTGAATATTTAGATAGACTCATATTTAGATGTAAGAAATAATTACAACTGCTTAAATAAATAGGGCAAGCTTTTCACAGTTTTTCTTAACTACAATTCTGGGCGTGTCTACAATATTCGTAACCTTTGTTGTAGTGGTTGATATATTGATTTGGCACTCCAATAACTGTTGGCTTTCTTGTGGTAAAGTTTTTCAGACACCTTCTTGTTCTTCGAGTACCACGTATTATAAAACGGCAGCTCCAGACTTACAGAATTGATTGGACAAAGGATAACTTTACTTGAGGAGGAAGTGAATAAGTTGCTGCCGTGTAGAACTGAGGAGGATGTCAATGAAGCTGAAATAAAGCTGCGGTCCAGCCAACAATTATACACACAAATGGCAGGAATAAATAGGAGAAATGATATTTTGCTTGTACTCTTCGTCCCAAACCTTGACACAACCAAGATGACCGACTTCAGGCTGAAAATGTAAATGTGGTGTCAACACGTTTACCAATCACATCATGCCTGCCGACTTGTGTCTCCGCATCATCCAAGCCTTAAGTGTGTCTCACCTTTAACTCTGCTACTAGCGGAAACGCGTCCATCTTAATTGGTAAAAGTAAATCAAACGTATGGGACTGCTTACGCAATTTTGCATATACTGGCCGTATTATCATTTTGTTATCGTTGAAGAAAGCAGTGTGTAATATTAAGGTTCCATTGAGAGCGCGACATGTCAACTTACAGCCTACACCGCACAAATGGTCAAACCAATTTCACGACGCGAACTCTAGAGCCTAGTTGCTAGGTACCCACCAATCAGAGGCAAGCTATTTATTCAAAGAAGGCTATGCATGGTCGCTGGCAGAAGAAACGCTTGTCAATTTTGTATATCCGCAGCGAAATTTGCCTTCGTTTTAGTACAGCACTTGATCTCTCAAATCAAGGCACACTTACATGCTGCCAGTAAAATACACTAAAATTACCACATACATGATTCTGGTGTTTGGTAACACACTGTTTAGCCTGGTTATGGCAATTTAGGTAGTTGACTACATTGTTTTAATGTGATGTATTCCTTGCGTCTTACCAAGCAATATGAAATATGAACTTTGAAGGCACGTATATAGGTTCCTGCCTTGGCTAGTTTGAGCTTCAGTAAAAGTAAGTGTCAAATGTTGGCATCTGAAGCGGCGTTCACAACTACAGCAGCTGGGTTCTCTACCGATCATGCCGTACCCATTTGCATAGGCCAAGTAAATAACAACCTAACTGCGCAAGTTTGCCTGCTGGCGCTTTGAGATGCTTGGTGTGTGAGGTACATTGCATTAGAAAAATTTGCTTATAAAAGCTTAGCGCGCCATTATCCCCCATCATTTTCTGTGGCAGCTATATAGTGGTTTGAAATACTGAGCTCCATTGCACAGTTGACAGGATTGGTCCACTTTGACCTCACCTCATATTTATGTGCCTGTTTAACCCAACGCTATCGTAGTTTACTATAGGTATCCAGGTAGCCGATCTGTAAACGTAAAATGAACTTATGAAACAATGTATATGCTTTATTTTTTGACATGTTTTTTGAATAAGTAAAATGTCATGAAAGGAGATGACCAATGAACGAGGTAACTCACAGGCCTCCTACTAGCCAAGCGCCATGCACTTGCCCTCTTGGGCTGCCGACGTGTAATTGTTGTTTGAATAAGTAAAATGTCATGAAAGGAGATGAACAATGAACGAGGTAATGCACAGGCCCCCTACTAGCCAACCTTCATGCACGCGTCCTCTTCGGCGGCCGACGTGTAATTTCGTGTTAGAAAGCCGGCCACGGCCTTCAACATGGTGAGCCGGTGGTAAGGTCCGTAGCCGCAGTTGTTCATGTAGTCTTCGAACTGAATGTTGACGGCAGCCAAGGTGTAGTTGACATCCACCGCATTCCGCTTGCTCTTGCATACCTGCACATGACACAATGTCTAGTGACGATACGGCACAAAGAGAGAGTTTTAATTTCGGCGCGAAGTTCGGTCGATGAATAAAAATACATAGATTCATCAACTTGGTTTGTACGCCAACTGCAACGCCGAGTTGGATGAAGTTTGTTCTGCTTCCAGCGCTAAGTTGAGGTGAATGCAAGAAGCCCAAGCTTGCGCTTTGAGCTGAATTATAGCACATTTATTCAATAAAATACCTATTCTATGGCATGATTCACTTGAGATTATTAACGTTTCCGTATTTACCGCAGAACCTGATAGCACATTTCCAAATTCTAGCCGAACAAAGTAGTAGTTTACATGCTATAGCTATACTAGATTATATAATACACAAGTACGTTATATTGTTATAATCATACGTTATGATTTATTGTAATGTAATAATATCATTACATATAATAAATTATGTCGACATTTTGCATTTTTCGTTCTTTGAAGTGTCAGGGATGTTAGTGGCAAACAAAAACGTAAAGAAAATTGCTTTATGAAACACATTAACAATTGGATTAACAATTGTCGTTGCACGACTCGGATACTTATAAAACACTGTCAAACTAATCATAAAAAAATAATAAATCAGTACTTATATTCCGATTTAAATCATTGACTTTGCACAAACCTTACTCGTGAGCGCAACGACAACCGAGGTGAACGGCTATAGCACGTTGCCATTTCCTTCTTGCACCAATTATTATACGTTACCGAAAGTCTCATTAAGCCAACCTTTGTTTATAAGACTTTCTTGTGAGCCAGCTTGGTAATAATGTATCTTTTAATTTACTAAAAACTGGATTTGGTTTAACTCACATATAGGAGATAGCACAATTCAATTCCTAAGCCATTAGTGAGTGCGCAGTGTAATGCTCAAAGCACAGCCCCCTTTTGTCTGTTTAATTCAGTATGCCGTTTTTCTAAGACACGTCTTGCCAAGAACACCGCATTGTAGTTTTTTTCTCAGCTGCATTATGTATTTGATTTACACATCATCAAAATTGGAGAAGTACTAGAGATAGCAAGTACTTCCAGACAGAGCTTGCTTATCTTTATTCATGCTTAGTACTTTCTTTGAAAAGCATTTTGTACGTGTAAGGTCAAAAAGCATGCTTGAAGAGATAAATACATAACATTGCATAGATACTGCATATTTACAGTGTTGCATGAAAGTGAATGCAGGTGCACTTTGTAAAGATCGCTCGGCCTATGTGTATACAGGAAAGATTTGCTTGTACTCAACTCAGTTAATAAGGGGAAATGAGACGACCACCCAAATGTAGCTGAGTGCTACAAAAGAAACCCCGTAAGGATTTCTCTAAGGAAAAGCCTCGCAGTTCAAGAAAAATTCGTCCCGGTCCGGGACTCGAACCCGGGACCACTGCCTTTCCTGGACCGCCACTCTACCATCTGAGCTAACTAGGTGGATAGCAGATGGCAGGGCAAAGTCAAATTTTTCAACAACTCGAGGCGAAGACAGAGTTTGACGTAATAGTTCTGCGGAAACCCGCAAGGTGGAGAGAAGCAATTAATAAGGGTAAATGAGACGTCCACCCAATAATAGCTAAGTGCTACAAAGAAACCCCATTGGCGTCCCCGGAAAGGCGGTGGTCCCGGATTCGAGTCCCGGACCATGACGAATCTTTCTTCCACTGCAAGGCTTTTCTTTAGAGGAATCCGTGTGGGTTTCCTTTAGAGCACTTAGCTACGTTTCGGTCGACGTCTCATTTACCCTTATTAATTACTTCTCGCCACCTTGGGGGTTTCCACAGACCTACTACGTCAACGCAGATATGATAATGTCGGAACTATACTGCTGCAAAATGTTTTTTATGGGCTAAAAGAACTCCTTAGATGGTGGCAGATACTAAGACAGCATATCGATCACATGATAGGTATTATTTTTTCAGGTTCCCTTTTTGGCACTGACAATAATGACAATAGTCTTGTCTTAACATTCAATAAAAACCAGATAATGTTAGAGCAAATTTTTGTAAATGAACAAAAATATATTTTTCATGAAGGCTCGTATAACTATAGATGCCTTATACTTGATTTAATTGCAGACCGAGAGAAAAGGAGAAATGCCAAAGATGATGTATAGAGTATGTGCCGCTGCAAGACAACAGGAGCCGTGGCATTTAAGAGGGCAACCCGCATTCCGTAACCAGCAAGAGGCAGGTCCCATCTCGCAATATGTCAGGAACGTGTAGCAAAAATGTCGCCGGTACATACCACGCAACAGATTATAGTGCAGGAAATAAAATGCCTTAACAAGAGAGGCCGCCATTATATGTTCAAAGTTTCAACCAACATTGAACTAACTGCTGAAATTTTTACGCTCGTGTAACTGCATCTGTCGTAAGCTATCACGTGTTCATTTGTATGAATCGTTATATTAGCACGGCATGCGTTTGGGAAAACAACATGAAAGCTTTTTCAGCTACGTGCTGAAAAAATGTCACACACTTGAATATTGCAAACACCTTTCAAACAGTGAATGGCCTCTTAAATTACAATTTTGGCACGAAAGGGCTAAGCGGGCTTCCATAATGCTTCATTTGACCATTCAAATTAAGCGTTTTTTAAAGTTGCAAACCATAGGAAGCTTCTTATGACATGCACCGTGTTTCCCCTGTAAAGGCCAAGACCTGTATCTCGTGCTTTCTCTTTCGTTTTCTATACGATAGTGGTAAGGGCACCGTGTCACAGAAAATACGGTGTCTCTTCGGCTTCCCGTGTGCGAAATTTTTTTTGTATATTTTAGGTATATGTATATGTGATGCCTTGCTATATGACATCTGGTATATACTGATTATATTGTCACGACATTCGGTCACAAACGTTGCTCATACCTTGTCTTACATTCTTGGCAAATCACAAGAAGCCAACAAACACTGAGACCAAGGCCAACATAGGGGAAGTTACTTATGCTTAATAAATGAAATAAAGAAACGATAAATTATAGGAAATGAAAGTGGATGAAAAAAAACAACCTGCCGTAGGTGGGGAACGATCCCACAACTTTCGCATTTCTTCTTCAGAAAGGTATTCCTAGCAATTGCCTTGAAACAAATGTCATGAAACAAAACGCCGACAGCGCATGTCTTTCATGATAAATTTCCTCACACCTAAATGTTTAAAGTGGTAAACAATAACAGAAACCTTAAAATGGTGCAATTTTCTTGATGTGGCTGTGCGCTACCTCCAGGATCAGCTTACGCAAGAGGCGGCATTTTTACGAGAAAGCTCGCCTCTATGCATAGCGTTCGCCGCTAGCGTTTCCTGGTAAACACTACGGTTACATAAGCTGCAGTTGCTTGGAAGCGTGAGAAGAGGTCAGAGATCTTTGAATGGCATCGCGTTCCACTCATAAAGGCAAAGCGTAAGCGTCCTCCAGATTTCTAAATATTAAAGCGAAAGTCATGAAATTTAGAAATGCAATTACAATATGAAAAAAATAATTGCGTACCGAACATAAATTAAGTTTGGCAGGTGGTTTTTCATTGGGCTCCTAATGAATGAAGCTGCATTACTCAGAGAGGAGAACATTACTTGTAACAGAAGTTGAAGTGCACATCGAATAACGAACCAAGTTTGCTTAAATCACTTGAACTATTAATTTGATAATTACATGGAAGCGCATATTGAATATGATGAATTGAAGCCGGGGAGTTGCCAATGCACGTCAATTTGGAAAGAATTTTAAAGCTGGCAGCAGTTATGCGGTAATCGCCATCAATCTTACGGGAATATCTACTTTCATAAGGTCTATTTTTTGACAATATGAGTTGATTAGCCATGCGAAACAAATGAACTGAAACAATATGGTTCCAGTTCGTCTCCAATGAAGTTCCAACGCCTCATGGTAGAAAATTAGTGAACTCGTGCCTCGAAGCTGATACCAGTCTCACAATACGTGCGGAAGATAATTTGTCCCGCATGACCAACGCATCCAAATCGTGAAACGCAATATGTGTCCTAAGGAAGCGATTTAGAATGTTAATTAGTTAGTTTTAATTAGTCAGTCGCATATTTTGAGTTTTCTTGCAATAAATGTCCACCCCTTCTAGTATTAGAGCTCAAGAAACAGAGCGGTTGTGTCTTACACAAAGCACTAATAAATATTCTGCTGAACTAAAGCAACCCATTGTCTTAGTGATTACGTTAGCTAAGCAGCTAAAACAATAAACACATATCAAATAGACGTGTTCGTTAGGTCGACGGCAACAGTTCTTATTGAATGGCTTTGTGAGAGTGTTCTTCCTCTGACATTATCAAAATTGAATAGGCATCCTGGCCCTCCGAGAGTGGACGTCCAGTGAAGCTGTTGAAAACCACGCTTAGGGGCGCATGCAATGCTTGATTGCTTTAAATTAATCGTAGCAATAGAAATTTATAGTAATGGTAGTAATGGGAGTAATGACAATTTTGAAAGCCTGCTGCCACTCATCTCATTGTCACTTTTTTTTCCCACTGCCGCACCTCGTATTCACGCGGCTCCACGGGAGCCCTAACTGAGCGCTGCCTCCCCGTAGCAGTTCTGCAACAACAATGAAATCAGTTGCTAGTCTGGTTGTTTCATATGCGAAAGGCTAGTGACGTCACTACCCCAGTCGCAAGCTGTGCAGCCGTATAATCTTTACAGGGAAAACGTACGCGGGGAGCGCCACGCGCTTCGCATTGTTAAAAGGAGCATCAATTTTATGGTTTGGATGCTTGTTCTGTGCTTGTTTTTTATGGAAACGAATGCTGTTCTGTATGTTGTATGCGTGATTCCAAAAAACAAAGCCTGCTTTAGCTTCGCCGCGGGTCGACCCGGTATTGCAGAACCTCCGCGATCGGCCCACATACTTTGACAATGGACATGGACACGAAAAAATTAAAAATTATATTATGGGGTTTTACGTGCCAAAACCATTTTATGGATATGAGGCACGCCGCAGTAGAGGACTCCGGAAATTTCGACTGCCTGGAGTTCGTTAACGTGCACCTAAATCTAAGCACACGGGTGTTCTCGCATTTGGCCCCCATCGAAATGCGCTCGCTGTGGCCGGGATTCAATCCCGCGACCTCGTGCTCAGCAGCCCAACACCATAGCCACCAGAAAAAATGCCCACCAACGAGGGGCTAACGGTTTCACTGTAAAATGCGGTGTAATATCTATTATTATTATTATTATTATTATTATTATTATTATTATTATTATTATTATTATTATTATTATTATTATTGCATATCCAATGCCGATTTCGTGATGTATGTTAAGTGGTTAATGAAAGCCTATAGATTTGCTCTTTTCATTCCTGCGTCTTTAGTGCAGAAGAAACTGGCGCGGGCGCTTTTACGCACTCGTGCTGCGCACTGCAACAGTGCTTATGTTGACTTTTAATGATTCATTTCAAAGCGAAGCTTTCGTTGCCTCTTTGTTGGACTTTCCGCTGCTGCTGATGCTGTGGTCTTGAATGCCCATAACGTGGGCCCCGCCTGGACGTCGTTGAGACGTGGCCACTACACAAAAACGCAAAAGGCATGCGCTGTCGGTGTTTTGTTTCATGTCATTTGTTTATTAGCTGTCATTCTTAAAATTCCGAGGAAGAACTCTGTAAAGAATGTAAGACAAGGTATGCACCACGGGGAGGGTCTGGGTGGGCGAGCGACTGAAGCATATGATCTCCAACTCATAATTCTCCCTCAAAACCCGACAAGATTAGGTAACAGCGTCAGTGCAGACACCTTTCCAGATCTCACATTCACAAATAATGTCAACGAGGTATTCTGGACCAATCTAGGAGAGAATCTAGGCAGTGACCATTTCATTATCAGTGTGTCGGTAGGCTCCCCGAAAATTCGCCGACCCTGTGGCCAGGTGGTAATCCCGAACTGGGTAAATTATCGCAAAATCCCCACCGGAGATATCACCTGAGAACGCTGAAGAGTGGGCAAAACACATTCGAGACGCTCATAAAGCAACATCTAAGCGGCTAGCGCTCACAGCGGAAACGTCGGTAGTTGACAACCATCTGCTACATATGTGGGAAGCCAGAAGGGGGCTAACTAAACGATGGAAAAAACAGCGACTTTATCGCAATCTGCGCCACAGAATTGCTGAAATATCAGAGCGGGCAAACGCTTACGCACAGCAGTTAGAGACAGCGAGTTAGGCGAGCTTTTGCGACTCACTTCGCGAAACGTAACACACCTCCAAGACATGGGCGATACTTCGCAGCATAATGGAACCAGGAAAAACAAAAACGGCCAATAACTGCACTCTTCAAAAACTTGCCGGAGAATTTTCAGGAACAGATCAGGCCCTCCTCACTAAGCTTAAAGAGAAGTACGTAGGAGCAGTAATCACTCCCCCATGCACCTTGCCATACCAAGGGCAAGAAAACGCGGTGCTAGACGCTCCGATAACTAAGGCAGAACTCTTCGCGGCAGGGCAAGCTGCGAAGAGAAATACTGCTCCAGGACCAGATCAGCTCACAAATGCTATGATCCGGAACCTGAGCGACGACCACCTAGAACAGCTTACCCGGTATTTTAATGAACAAATATGGGAGAGGCGCGTAGTCCCACAGCAGTGGAAGGAGGCCAAAATCGTGCTTATTCCGAAAGCAGGAAAACCTCATGATCTACAAAATCTCAGGCCGATATCACTAACCTCCTGTCTTGACAAATTATTTGAGAAGGTGATCCACACACGTCTCACGCCTTACATTGAAGACTGCAACCTATTTCCCACTAACATATTCGGCTTTTGCCAGCATCTGTCGACACAAGATGTTTTCCTGCTACTTCGCGAAGAAGTTCTATGCAACACCACGGTTGGTGCGGAACATCTCGTCCTGGCTCTTGATTTAAAAAGCGCATTTGACACTATTTCACATGAACTTATCTTATCTGAGCTAAGTGACATCGGTTGTGGACAAATAATCTATGATTACGCCCGCTATTTCCTGACCTCTCGCATCGCGACAATAGGCATTGGCACTACGCGCTCAGACCCTTTTCGCATGCCCAATAGAGGTACACCGCAAGGGGCGATACTCTCCCCCCTTCTTTTCAATATCGGTATGAGACGCTTAGCCAAAACTCTCGACGTCATACCTGGGCTAGGGTACGCAATATATGCAGACGATATTACCCTATGGGCAACCAGCGGCTCGTTAGGACAAAAAGAAGAAATCCTGCAAGAAGCAGTGACCGTTGTTGAAACCTTCGCTCGCAGCAGTGGAATGAGCTGCGCTCCCGATAAATCAGAATTTATCAGGATACGAAGGCGAGGCCGTCAAACTCACGAGCCGGTGAACCTCTTTCTAGGAGACAGCCAGATAAAGGAAGTCCAAAAAATGCGAATCCTCGGACTGTGGATGCAAAGCAACAAACGAGTAGACCACACCATTAAAACCCTTAGGACTACGGTGAAACAGATCTCTCGTATGATCATTAGAGTAACTTATCACCGAAAAGGTTTCAAGGAAACAGAGACGATCCGGCTCGTTCAGGCTTTTGTGCTAAGTCGTCTCACATATAGCCTCCCTTTCCAGGACCCCACGAAAACAGAACTAAAGGCCCTAGATGCGTTGATTAGAACGTCGTACAAAGCGGCTCTCGGCCTACCACAGGGAACCTCTACTGAACGCCTGCTGGCCCTCGGGATTCACAATAACTACGAGGAGCTACGGGCAGCGACGCTCATATCTCAACGGGAGCGGCTTAGCTTAACCACCTCTGGCAGAAAATTACTTTGCCGCGTGGGTTACCCTACTCGTCCACAGTATGCGGGAGAAGAACTCGAATCTCTGACCAGAGTCCTTCGTGAAAGGATCATAGTAGCCCCAATCCCTACGAACATGAGTCCAAAATACCACCAGGGACGTAGAAATGCTCGAGCTCGAAAGTTAATGCAGCAATTCGATGGAAACCCGGATACAGTCTACACAGATGTCGCTCGATGTGGTGCTGACAAATACGCCCTCGCAGTGGTAGGAGCGGCCGGAAATCAAGGGCTTGTGACTTGTGCCACGGCTAGAGTTGCATCTGCGAATACCGCAGAAGCTTCAGCCATCGCGCTAGCTATTAAAACTAAGGACGCTCTGGGACAATCGTCGATAACTCTTACAGATTCCCAAGTCGCATGTAGACTATTCCTGACCGGGAGGCTACCACACAGCACCACTCAACTATTAGGTTCCAACCTAACGCAGAAACACATGATCATCTGGTGCCCGGGTCACACAGGACTCGAGGGCAATGAGAGAGCGGACGGCGCAGCTCGTGCTTTTGTCAACCGAGCGGCCGACCACTCTGACGAAAACCCCTTTTTACCACGAGACATCCTTGAGCACCAGCGGCGCGAGCGAAGAAAGTACAGTCCACCACACCCTGACCTATCCAGGCAGGACTCTTATGACTGGCGCCGGATACAGACGCACACATTTCCAAACCTTTATTTGAAAAATGCCATTCACCCAACGCTGTACAGCGCTCGCTGTCCTTGGTGTGGAGGCCGGCCTACTCTCGCCCACATTACGTGGGACTGCCAGAACAGGCCACCCAAAATGAATACACCAAAAATAGCCGGCAAACTTTCCGGAAGGGAGCAGTGGGAGACTTGGTCGCCAGCGAGGATCGGGAGATGCAACTAGCGCTTCTCGACCAAGCACGGCGGACTGCTCAAGCCAGTGGGGCCCTGGACTAGGGGCTCCACCCACTCGCTTTCTGCATTTTTTTTTCTCTTTTAAATGAACGTTTTGATATATATATATCGCCACGAAACGATTTATTCACCTTATTCTTAAGGTACAGTTCTACACTGCAGAGAGGAGGGGGCGAAGGTAGATGCGGAGGCAAAACACACATACCTGATTTTAGAAAGGAAATGCAAAAAACAATACAAAAAAGAAAAGGTCAAAATCAAACATGTCTAAGTCAATAATTAATAAAAGAAAGAAGAGGAGTGAGGGAGAACAGAAGCTAAAAAGATGAACCGGCCGCTTCTTCGCCGATGCCTCATTGGGCGTACGCGCCAAAGTATGCAAATCATCCTTAAAATCAACATGCAAGCACGCTTCTTCGCCTATTGCCTTGTTGGTGCCGGTCATAGTGTGAAAAACGTCATAATCGTCAACGCGTGGCAATCATCCCAAAGAGCTGGTTGGCGTTTGTACAATATGTACCGCCCACCTTTTGGTCAATCCCCCATTGCAGACATGTGCCGTAGTATGGAAATCATCATCATAATCAGCACGCGGGCACGCTTTATGGCCGGTCCTTCATTGTGGGTATGCGCCATAGTATGGGAACCATGTTCATGAACAGGCGGCGCTCACCTCAAAGAGCTAGTTTGCGTTGGTAGGACATTTCCGTCCCGCTATATAGCCAACTACTAGCAGTGGGTTTGTGCTCTTGGATGGAAACCCTCATGACCTGATTGAGCATTTTGTCGCTGTGAAGGCGGCAATGACGAGGGGGAAAGATCGCTGCTGTAGATTCCGGTGAACTTTTAGTTCACAGAGTGCGTTGAACAGAGTGCGTTGCGCACCTTCCCATCAGCGAGAGAAAAAGGGCACTTCCCTGTCATACACGATGCAGACTTAAAGAGACAACTGTGCCACGCCTCCATCCCTTTTGTTATCTGAATAGAAGCTCGGACAATTCCATGCCTGCTGTGTAGTGATGCCTACTTTGCGTAGTTATTTTGCTCTACGGGTCCAATAATTTCGATGCCTAGAGAAAGGGACCCACACACAGAGAGAAATCATTTTCCTCCACGAATTTGTGCATTCTACGCGTGGCCTTTGTTGCTACTCAGCCACTCCTTCACGAAGCGCTATTCGACCATGAAAAGCCCTCCATATACTTGTGATTCGTCCCTGCGCCAGTTTAACTGTGCCCTAGTCCTGGCGCTGACTTTCGGCGGTTACTTCCTTTTTCCATGAGGCCGTTGAGTCCATTTTTACTGCACTTACTGTTCTTTGGATACTTCAGGCGCTATCTTGGACCGCTGCTTTCGGACCTCTCTCATGTCGCTCTTCAGTTGCTACGAGCGGACTCCGTAGGTACCCGTCAGACTAACGAAAGTGAGATAGAAGTGGTCTTCTAGCTGACAACAAAACGTTTCACGCCTGCAATGGGCGCCTACGCAATCGCGCCGTGGTTCATTCATAGTCAAATACGTCGAGCCCTAATTCTATGTGCATATTCATATAAAGAAAAAGGAAACAGGCTGGCGCAGGGAGGGCGCGTTTACTGACGCTATCTTTGTGGCGTGTGGAAGTGTGCGCATTACCGCCTGTGGTGCCGCTGTAGCGCATGCGTGTATTAAATGCGACGAACTCTCTCAACCGAATTCCTTTCCTGTATAAGCAGCAAATATAGGTACCTTCAGCAACACGGTTCGTTGCTACACCGCTGGAATGCGAATTGCGTTATTTTCGGCAGTTGTCGAAAGATGGATTCTGCCGGAATTTCCTTTCTTTTCACGTCACTCGTGCCAGTCAGAAAGCTTCTGTGCTTAACTGTTCACGAAAGCCTCCCTGGTTTCCCTCAGGCATACTCCAAATAAACTACTGCTTGTGATTCTGTAGGGGCATGCCTTATAACGATCCGCGTCATTGTCCGGTGTCAATTCATGCATATAATTTGTCATTCCTAGTGGCCAATAGTGATAGCGGTGGCGTGGCGATGACCTACCCCAAGTGAAATGGCTGAAGGAGTTAACTGGATTAGGTACAAAGGAAATAAATGGACTAATTACAAGATGTGTTAAGTGTGTCTCTTTCGCGATATTTTGGATCAAGAATGTGAAGTTATCAGATCTTACAGTGCTCGTTATACATTCTCATTATACATAGAGCCCACCCCTTTCGCCAGGCATAGTGACCTCGACTTACAGGTTTACTTCGCTTGTAGAGCTCCAAAGACAGATCAGAAAAACGTGGGCAAAGGCTACAAAAGACATGACTTGGGCGCGGACATCCCCATTTTTTTTCTTTTTTCGTGGTTTCCCGAACCTTCTACAATGAACCAGCTAGCCCAGCGTTGTACCGTTTTGGTGTTTTTCTGCACTTTTAGCATAGCTCAACAAATTTTTAAACAGGGCCCCATTTTGTAACGATGCAAGCAATTTTCTCATTTTTGCACCCATGGTCATTGGCGTCATCGACTCAGACGCCGCGATATCCACATTATCGCTGTGATTGTGCAGTCTGCAGAACTGATGACGAGAAGAAAGCAAAGTGAAATGGATCGTCACCAAATATTGGTCCGACATTCCGTGATGCTTCTTGTTTATGTGTCTCCTTCGTGCTGCTTCGCACACAACTGCGTTGCTGTAATCGCCGTTGGGCGTCGCAGACAATTAGAGCAGTGTGCTTGGGTTAGAATATATTTGCAGTTGCCGTAGCCGTCCATTGGCAATCTAGCAGCACACTGCACCCAAGCTAATCCGCACCGTACATGCACACGTTGGTGGGGTGTGGGCCGTTTGGCAGCACGTATAAAATAAGTGATCGCAGGGACGGTAACACTCAGCCATAGCGCCGTGCTAACACTATTCTATAATACTAATTGCGAAGAGGAGAGTATATTTCTGGGTGAGTTAAAAATAAACACTGGAAAATTTTAAATAAAGACCGGCATTAGTAGCAATGAATGAGCAGCAAATGAATGTAAAGAAGTCTTATGAGAGGACCGGTGTACCGTATAAATTAAATTTGTTGCGTTTGAGAGAGCAAGTTAAGTTATAGTGAATCGATCAAGCTGAATTCCGATCTAGTGTCTAAAATACTTGAGGAAAATTGGAGAAAATTTCGGAGAAAGGAGGAAGTTTAAAAAATAGAAACGTAAAGTTTACAAATCCATCATTCTGCTATAAATATAGATATCGCCTTTCTGTAAACTGCGTCTTTTTCACAAGCCGAAGCAGGGAAGTTTGATATATCAATTTACAGCCTAAGTGAAAGTGTTCCAATGCTAAGACGGGTTTGGCAAAAGTTTTATATTGCAGGAATTTTGTCGAATTTACGTTTATTTTTAGGTACTGTTGATGATGATGATGATAGCAACATTACTGTACCACCGGATTAGGAGGCCCTCTACTCCCCGTCCCCGGCGCACAGGCCTTGGGGACGGGGGCCGGGACCACCGCGATTAGAAGCAAGCAAAGGGGTCGTGACTGTTTGCGGCTTCTTCTGCCAGGCGGATGGCCTGTTGCTGTGGAGTAGGGTCCTCGGACCGCAACAGGGCTTCCCAGTCAGGAAAATTGCCTTTCAATCGACCTAGCCGCCATCTTCCTCCCTGCGAGCTTCTCGGCCGCTCGCTGCCATTCCATATGGCATGCCTCGCTTTTCACTAGGGGGCCCGCTTTCCTTTTCTTCTTTCTAACGTACCGTTGCCCTGGCACGTTCAATTTTTCGGGATCGATCTCCGTAGCTTCTACGGTCTCCATCGTAGTCTCCGAGCTGAGCCTCCGCCAGAGGCGGTGGCTTCTCGCCGCTAGGTCGAACCTCAGGCTTAGCTCACCATGCAGCGCGTCGAACACTTCAAAGTCTCAGAATAGGGGTTAAACAAGGGCCAACCTTTCGAAAATTTCTCGGTGTCCGTTCGTCGAGTGCTGTTGATTCCAGCTAGAAACCAAGACCGTCAAATCCCACTTGTGCTCGAGCGGCCGTAGTCGACGGAGCCCATGGTACGCACCTGTTAGGTGCTGTTTACAGAAATGTGACGGCGTTTTTCGTTGCTGAGTGGCAGAGTTATCAATTTGATAATATTATTTTTTCTTTAATTTTCATATTTCTAGCTATAGGCATCAAACATTGGTGGCCTAAAGATAAAATCTTTTTGCACACTTGCTATACTTTACCGTATTGATTTAAATATAACAAACTACACCAAATTATGCGCATTGGTGTCCTCCCCCCCGGGGGGGGTGAACTAAAACGATTTCTTCGTTCTTTTCTTTGCCCTTGTTCTTTGCCTTTGATTTCTTTGCCCTTGTTCAGTCTCACCTGGTGTATTGCAACCTAGTGTGGGGTACATGCAACAAAACTGATTCACACAAACTGCTTTCTCTCCAGAAAAGAGCTCTACGTTCATTAAGTTCAAGTTCATCTGTTGAAGCTAATCTTTTCGAAACATTTCATGTTCGCAATTTCTTTCACTTATACAATTTTAGTTTGGCTCTTCACATTTTTTATAAAGTCAAACATGACTTTAACTCTTTTTCTAATACTTATAATTCGAGAAACGTTGCGTATGGTCTACGTTCCGTTGCCCTATCTACTGCAAGACCCAGAACAAATTATGGTAAACAAACAACCGATTATCAAATTATAACATTATGTAATGCTTACCAGTCTCTTACTCAGATTGCTTTAGAAAGTTATAGTGTGTCTGTATTTAAGAAAAAACTGACGACTCTTTTCCCCCCCGGTTAAATTTCAGCTAATTCTGTATACTTAGTTTTCTTTTTTGATTGTGCATATTATGAAATGTTTTGTTTATTGTTAATGGATATTTATTATTGTCTATCATTAACTATTTTCTATTGTGATCATGTTTGCTCATTGTTTGTTTTTTTTTCCTCTGTGTCCATTCGGCCCCCGTTTCCATGATGTGTGATCGGGGTTTAGGCCTTGTCAGGAGGTATGCTTGGTCTACCTCCTTTAGCCTCACCTCGAGGGCATATTGTATTGTATATAATATGGCCAAATAAACATACTACTACTACTACTACTACTACTACATATAATCAAGTGGAAGCCCCGGCCCTAAAGCCTCCTCCTAAAGATTGCCTGGGTGCAAGCAATTGTGCTGGTACATGATACAATGTTAGATGCTCCACTTTACTCCCTGATGTGCTTTGTTGGAAGAATGCATGACAAACTGAGCAACTGACTGAACCTTAGAAGATGGCGTGAACGCTACTAATAATTTTTTGTCACGGTCGGATTCTTACCATAGAACTTTACTCATTTTACCAAACATTCATATTTGGCACGAACACATCATAGCCATGATTTTGGCAGCATCCTTCCAGGCTACTTCCACTCACAAAAACACACACCACACTGTCATGGACGCATTGGGCACGTGCGCACTTGCAATAGAGAATTATCCCTGAGAAAAGACAAGCCTTGACGGCATGGACAGAGTTCTCACCTTAGATCGAAGCGAAGGGGCGCTATCGTATGTAAAGAGCCAGTTCTGCTGACTGTCATACGCGACAGAGGCGTCGTAGGTTCCGTCTTTGTAGAACGTGCCGTTGAATCCCCTGTTCGAGCAGACCTGTCGGAGTAGAGGAACGAAATTTCAGACTATTGAAGAGAAGTACAGTAACTACACTGCGATCTGCAGTGTGTTCTACCAGCTACAGGTCCAGTGTTGGTGACCAATGCTTCAGTGCAAGAGATGCAAGAGATTTTTGTACTTCCAAAAATTATGCTTTTTGTTGAACAGAATCTCAGCGGAAAATATAAGGAAGGCAACAATTGTGGGTACTACCATATTTGGTAGAAACGTTGGCAGAAAGAAGGTGTCACCTCTGTTATGGATCCGCAGATTTGCACCTGTGAAAATTGATATAAACGTAGCAAAGGCTGATCGGGCACCAGTGCGCCAGCCATTCTTAAGCCACCATCTGCGCAGTGTAGCAAAAGAAGTCTGGCATTGTAGCTGACAACACAATAGCAAGCTGCTAATGAAGCCTGCGCAAATACCGATGACGTCGAGCTTCTTGCACTAGTCAGCACGTGTGTACATCACCACACAGTTGCTGGATCCGGCAGCGCAAGGTTGAAGCAGAGCTTTTGTTTGAGCTAGTTGGCTAGACCTTTGTACACGTCGACATGACGGGCACCCGTCCTTGGAAACGCACGAGACATCAGGACGTATAGAAGCAGGATGTTGCCCTCCAAACGAAAGCCTCAGCGCCCCCATCAATTCTTACCCGTCGTGATGGCTCAGTGTGTACTTCTGCGGAACACGATGTTGCGGGTTCGATTACCTTCAGCGACGGCCGCAGCAGCAAGGGAGTGGAGGCCAGAACCCTCGTGTACTCAATTTAAAATCCCCCACCACCTGGTCTCACACATGACCGTGTGTCGTTTCAGGAATCTGAACGCGGCAGTTTGGCTTAGTCAAGCTGTTATCGGCTGCACAGGGCTTCGGAAGAACTACGTACATGAGTCTGATCACCATTTAAACGTTTAGAATAACACTGCATTTTTCCAAACCGCAAAAACTTCATTACTAGGTTCCTTCCTACGAGCTACAAAATTAATTCAATGATATTGTGTTTTTGGAACACATAACTATGTTTCATAGTTGTACGTGCGTAGTGACATAAACAAAGGAACTAATTATAAGGTATTTACAAGAGCAGCGCAGCGCTGACCAAGCTGAAAACCAGCTCGGGCCAAGCCCAGATGCCCGTCTTCGTCTTCCTTTGCGCCATGTAGCTTCAACATCTATTGCATTGCAAGACAACCCCTGGCGCCCCAGTGCCGGTAAATATCTGTGGTCAGCATAGACCTGTTGAGCCTGGCGACGTAGACGATATCACTGGTGGTCTGAGCGGAGGACGCTGCGAGGCAGGCTGGAACGATTTCGTAGTTGACATCAGTGTCTTGGCAAACCACGCGATATGGGCCTTTGTAACAGGACAGGAGTTTCTCGCAAAGGCCTACTCGACTGGAAGGTGGCCAAAGCAGCACTAGTACGTTCACGTCACAGTTACAGAGGTCATACCGACGTTTGTGGTTCTCTTGTAACACTGATACGTGAGCGCGTGCAAGTTGTCAAACATGGTCAGCGTGAGTGACGGCATCACGGGCATATTCACTGGTCGAGGTCGTAATCCATGGTAGCAAGGTTTGTACCTGTAGCGTGGGTTCACGGCCGTACAAGAAGGTAGAACGGGGAATAGCCCGCAATGTCAGAGCAAGAAGAATAATAGGCGAAGGTAAGGTAAGGTAGAGCGAGGTACCAATTGCGGTGACCGGCGGAAACTTATTTCGCCATTATGTCTGCAAGAAGCGGTTCAATCGCTCGGTCAGCCCTTGGTTTGTAGATGGTAGGAATTCGTAAGGTGATGCTGGATAGAGCTTACGCGCATGCTGTCATTGATGACCTTGAACAAGATGGGACGTCCTCGGTCTGTGAGCAGTTGACGTGGAGCGCCATGCATCAACATGAGGCCGTGTAACAGGAAATGTGAAAAGGGCCTTTCTGAATGCGCAGTCAACAGCGACGGCAACCCACTTTTTCGCTGACGCTTATACCGGGAAAGGACCCAGGAAGTCCAAGTGGATACGACTGAATGGCTCTGCTGGGATTCCAAGTGGACGCAGGTAACCAACTGGAATGAGGGATGGTTTTTCAAGGTGTTGACATAGCTCACAAGCTGTGACGTAACGTCGCACAGTTCGAGACACGCCCAGCTGTCCAGCGATGGGTGCGTCGTGAAGTTCATTTAGAACGGTGCAATGGAGCTGTTTTGGGATGATGAGGAGATCGGGCCTTTGGGATGAGCATTACGACCGTACAATGTATGATCCCGGGGAACGAAGAAGCGTAAAGAAGTGTCTCCATGAACTTACAAACATGGATTGCAGTGGGGTTGTGCGGGGACCCTACGACCTACGTGCCCGAAACCCCTCGTTAAATAAAGTTATTTCTCTTTCGTCGAGCGCGGATTCAAAACGATGGATGAGCGCTTTGAGTGAAGTACCAGGACATTGCTCGTTGGCGATACGGAGGCGCTGTGACAAGAAGAAAGCACAAGAGGCATTCTCGATGACAGGGGCGTCAGAGTTCTCAACGGGGTAACGCGACAAACTATCCAAGTCTTTGTGCAGGCGTCTGGACTTGTGAATTTCAGAGTATGAATACTCTTAGAGCCTTAAAGGGCCCCTGAAACGGTTCGGACAAATTTTGTAGGTGCATAGGGTACAGCTTAAGTAGAACATTCGCACCACAATTTAAGTGAAGCGTTACGTATTAATGGAGTTACGAGCGATTAGAAGTTACCCTCCTCCCTAGCCATGCCTTTCCTCCTCAACTCGTTCGCCGAGCGAGCGGCGCTAAGCTCCGCCTTCACTGGTCCTACGTCACGATGCGACGTCACATCGTCCACTTCCGGTTGTTTCGGAGCACGCCTCCTCCCGCGCGAGACCTCTCCGCTAGCCGCTTGGCCGTCGACCGAGAGCTATCGAAGCAGCGTGCGTTGCGAGCATTCTGTCGTAGCACCGAAGGTGTCCGGTATTCCAGTAACCACAGGCAAGCTGGTCATTTCGGCAAATGACTGGAGGCATAAACTCAAGCTGATGAAGGAACTTCAGCGTAGACGTACATGAGCAGCCTGATCGGTCTGCACGGTCCAGATACTTGTTGGCGCAGCACTTAACCAGTCAAACAAAGCGCTAATATGGCTCTAACCAAGTGTAAATTATTTTAAACATTTATAAGAATAACGTGTTGATGATTACACTCCTGCGAAAAATACACACCAGCAGCAAAGAAGAATGCACTTCGTTGCTGCTACTGTGTATGGTTGAGCTCTGTGCCACCAGGTGGCTGCACCGTGCAGACCATTCACATTTGCCTTTATGCTCATCTCATGGCTCATCCCGGCACAGTCAAGCGGCCAGACCCTGTCCCCTTGCGCTCGTGTTTGCCCTAATACCGGACTTGCGAAACGCTCTTGCGTTAGTAATCTTCCGCTGTAAAGTGACGGCCACAAACGCGCAAATCCTGGCGCCGATCGGATAGCAGCAGTCCGATGCACAGCAGCCAGTTCGCTCGTATGCTGCCTTGCAGAGGGACACGATGTCGCAGCTTGACATATTGCCAGTCGCTAGGTTCGTAGTCCACAAGGCAACAAAGTCGAATCATAGTGCTCGCGAAAAGACTGAGACCGACTCTGACCGCGGAGCTCTCGTCAAAATGGAGTACGTGTAACACAAGCAGACGACACTTGCTGTGTGCCGAAAGTACTTAAGTGTACTGAAAAATTGTTCTTGTGCATTCTCTTTATGTAACTGTCTTTTTATAAAACAAATGGACTAACATTCCAACTATTACAAAGATCATTTGTTTACCATAAAGCTGGAAAAATTACCGATCAGGCACCCTGGTCAGCCAATCGGATAGCTCACCCCACTGACGTCATATGGGTGATTGCCGTCATATGGGTAGGGGCGGCTTAAAATTCCGCCGAGCAGCGTGCTGCGATCGGCAGCGATGTGCATTTTTAAAACCTTATAATAAATTACACGCTTTACACGGAGCACTTAGATGTGTCAATTAATAATCAGAAGGACCTACTCTAACGACTCCGTACGTTTGTAGAAAATCGTCAAAATCGTTTCAGGGTCCCTTTAAAGCCCAATGAAGAAACCGGTC
The DNA here is from genome assembly GCF_038994185.2 of Dermacentor albipictus. Classification (NCBI taxonomy): domain Eukaryota; kingdom Metazoa; phylum Arthropoda; class Arachnida; order Ixodida; family Ixodidae; genus Dermacentor; species Dermacentor albipictus. The sequence goes on along the minus strand of NC_091823.1, from coordinate 147,812,316 downwards.
CCTGCGGTCCTTGAAAGGTTGAAAGCCAGCAGAGAGCACGATGGTAGCCACTAAAGAAAATGCACGACCGTAAGGTAAGGACGGAACTTTGCAACTGCCTAAACAGCAATTCATTGCCGTTCGGTAATAAAACAGTTGCGCTCTGATGGCGAGAGGAGGCGGCTGTCATAAGCGATAACATTGTTGTAGCCAGTCTCATACGGCCCTAGCACAGCATCTACACCATGACTGTATTAGGGTGGAAAGTTAGGCGAGTTGGTATACATTCAGAATGATAACAGCGCGAACAAAGCGACGACGGAGTGACAGGAGACAGTAGGAGGGTTGGAACTTGGGAATGACGTCAGCTGAAGTTCAACAGGCGCTTGCTGCGTGCGGAGAGACACAAACAAAGGAGCTGATTACAAGATATTTGCAAGAGCAGCACAACCAGAGACCAATATGGAAACCAACTCGTGCCAAGCCCAAATGGCCGTTTTCGCCTTCCTTTGCACCATGACTTTTAAGCGTCTGTTGCGTCGCAACAATATTCTGGTTTTAATTACGGTCGTGAAAATGGTGTCATGACGTTTACGTCAAAGCTGAACCCAGCAGCCACGATGGAGGCACCTGGATCATTAAAATATACCGAAAGGCTTTACTTCACTCCTGAGGTACGTGTGGATGGATGGACGGACGGACGGACGGACGGACGGACGGACGATATGAGCGTCACCTTCGGAACATGGCGGTGGCTTGTGCAACTAAGCTATTGTTATTCTATTGCGTAATGTCCTATATATGTTAAAAACACAAAAATACAAGAAAAAAAACGCGAAGTGCTTCCATCACCAAAGTTTAAGCACCCAAAATTTGTACTTTGTTTTTCTGCGCCTCCTTCCTTTGTCGTTTCCATACTTTTATTACATCAATCTTCCGATCGCCTCTTACTACTCTCTATCCTGGACATGTTTACTTTCCCCCTGCTATAGCTGAACCCAAGAGCTTCAAGGAGGCCAGAGGTGGCTAAATCGATCGCTGGACAGATATCTTCCCGTTATAGTAAGACGTGCTCCATCGTTTCCGTAGCTTTACCGAAACAAGCACACGCTTCTTCTTGCTTGTTTTATCTCGCTTTATAAGTGCGTGTTCAAAGGCATCCTGATTTCGCTTCGAAAAGTAATGAGCTTCCCTTTAAGTTATCACAAATTTTCTGTCGTGTGTCGTTTTTTCCTCTTAAGTAGTTACACATGGCAGGTTTCTTTTCCATTGCCGCCACCCATGGGATTATTTCAGCCTCTCTGACTTTCCGCTTGATGTTTTTGTTGCTGTGTTGCTCACCTTACAGGCCGTATACTTACTGGTAAACTTCCTAAATCTTTTCCTCCGTTGTGAATCGATGCTTTTCCTGTACACATAACTGAACACTCTCCCAGTCTATTTACTTTCTTCCACATTCCTCAGTGGTTCTTCACAATAATTCTTACTTTTAATACTTGTCCAGCCTCTACCACTCTGCACATATTCAGTTGTAGTCTTCCCGTGAGCGCCCAATGCGAGGCGGCCGAATGACCTTTGGTTGCCAAGGAGTCCTGATTGTATGCCTGATTTCAATCAAAGAAGCGCGTTTCCATATGTAAGTCGTGAAACCGTTAAACCTTTCCACATACCACGGAGCACCTCGTACCTATAGTATCGACATTGCGGTGTGCGTTCCATTATAGCCGAATTTCTCTTCCTCATTGGTGTTTCTGTTTTTTCCTGTGTTTCCATATATTGAATAGACCGCCGGGGGGCCGAAGAGCACAGTCGTACCTCACATGGGTTCCTGCTTTTCTCGCTATTTTGTGTGGAACATTGCTTGGAAACACAGCGAATTTGGTAACCTCGGATTCCATAAGTTGCAAGGCATCGTTTGACACCAGCCACGACGCAGTGAGTAGACCTTTGCTCGAATAATCGAACCCTGAACATTCTGTGACCGTGCGCTCCAAGATAACCCTAACGCCGGGGCACCCGTGGCACGAGAGGGAGACCAGCGGCTCGCGTCTGCAGGCCCGCGGTGCACGAGCACGGCGCTCTCGCAGTAGGAGCGAATCACGCAGAACCAGCATCTGAGGCGAAGCGCGCCCGCTTTTCTGGAAAGAGATGGCGAACGCTTTACAAGAGCCGACAACAGCGCGAATGGAGGTGACCGGGGTAACTCCGACACCATACCACAGTGGACATACGACGCGAACAGCGGCAAAACGACGGGTAAAGCCCACATCGAGTGGCTACAAGTTTCTCGTCAACGCAGAAGCTGCTGGAAATGGGTGCCCACAACACGGTGGAAGAGCTGGTGGAAGCACACCTATCCCACCAGAGGGTAAGGCTGAGCCGGACAGAGCACGGTCGGGCCGTCCTACGCAAGATAGGATGGCAAATTGAACAGCTACTGACAACGAAGCCGCTCCCCACAACGTGGAGAGACATTATTAAGACCAAGCCCCTCCCCCGGAACATGCAGCCGGGGAGGAACAACGAGAGACGCTCTGCGCGGGCCAAGGCACTGGTTCGACAGCTGGAAGAGGACCCCGAGGTCCTCTACGCGGACGCCTCACTTCCCAAACATGGGACCAGAGCAACGGCGGTCGTCACCACCATCGATAAACTTGTCACAGGCGCGTCGATACGGACGACGAATACAGCCGAAGCAGAAGAAGTGGCCGTGGCCCTCGCACTCGCACAACCGGGAGTGAGGACCGTTGTCACAGACTCCCAGACCGCCTACGCAAGCTACCGCAAGGGGAACATCTCTTCCGTTGCACTAGCGATCCTCAGCAAATGCAAATCACCGGGGCGGGCCGTTGAGCTCGTGTGGGTCCCGGCTCACTCGCAAGTGGAAGGCAACGCACTCGCCGACCACTATGCCCGAGAACTATTGATCCGGGCCGAGGACGAGCCAGGGCTACCGCACCCCGTGACAAGCTACAAGGAAATCACGCAAATGTACAGAAGCAGCAGATGGAGGCTTCCCCGTCCGCATCCGCAACTCAACCGAATTCAGCAAACGATCGTGCGCCGCACGCAAGCGGGGTCGCTAGCGAATCCAGTGCTCTTGCATAAGATGTTCCCGACAGAGCATGACACTTCATGCCCTTTTTGCAGACGGTCAAAAGGCACTCTAGCACACATCCTTGCAGAGTGCACTAAGCTCAAGAACCCCCCACCATCCCTGCCCCCCACCCTCCCCAGCCCCAACCCCCCCCGAGCGATGGGAGACCTTGTTGTCCAGCCCCGACCTACCGACCCAGCTCGCGCTGGCGGCTAGGGGCCAGGAACTGCTGGACACATATGGGACCTGAGAATAAGGTTCCACCCCATCTGGTGCTAGCGCGCACCAACCGTCACTAAGGGCTCAGCACAAAAGTTGATTCTCTCTCTCTCTCGTAAAGGCAGATCAGCAAAAGAAGACAATAAATCTGCCGAGGAAAGAGCCATGGAAGTCCCGAAACCAGACGCCAAACCTCAAGCACAAGCTCTGCCGCAGCGTCAACGCATTCTGAGGATGCGACCCTTCCCTACTGATGACTTCAAAATCGTTTTCCGCCCTCAAGTAGGACGTGACCTCTCGAAGCACACACTTATCGCAGTGACACATGCCATCGGAAGATCCGGCGGTTTGGTCCAGCAAGACTTTCACGATAACGTCCGTGTACAAGTGAAGAAACTAGAGAATGTGATCATCGCGAGCACGGCAAGTGCGGAACGAGCTTCCAAACTGCAGCACATCAACACCATACAATTCGGCGGAACCGTCTATAAAGTAAATCCCCACATTCAACACCCAGACGATGTGTGCCGCGGAGTGATATACTGCCTCGAACCGGGTACAAGTCCCGCGGAGATAGCTGCCGGCCTTCGAGTGGACTCAAGATTCTCGGCGCGCGAATGCTAGGATCTTCAACAGCCGCGGTTGTCACCTTCGACGGACAGCACGTCCCTTATTACGTAACGTATCAGAGCGGTGACTACAGATGCAAGCCCTACCGAAAATCCGTCCAATACTGCAGAACCTGCGGCGCCATCGGACAGCGACAGGATATCTGTCCTCAGCCGAGAGCCAACTTTTGCTACACATGCGGGCGCGATGGAGTCACGGAAGAACACGATTGTCACCCGAAGTGCAAGATTTGCGGCGGAGACCACGAAACGGCAGGCAAGGAATGTAAGAAGAAGCTCCGTAACAACCCGCCTCCCTACCACGTAAGAAGACAGCAGCTTGACAACGCTCGCGCCTGAGAGAATCACTGGAGCTTGAGCACCGAACACTTCCCCGCGCTCTTTACCACCTCGGACAGCTCACGGGGGCCCTCGCGTCGACAAAGACCTGGCCGGAGCCGCTCTGGCTCTATCCTAAGATCGGGCTCTACATCCCGCTCTCGGTCACGGTCTCGCTCCGTTAGGCGAATCACTTACGTCGCCGCGGCGAACGGAAGCAGCGCCTCGACTTCCTCACGCAACCCGAACAGTTCGGGCGAGACAGCGACGATACGGACTCTCGAATATAAAGTACAGGATCTACAGAGGACGATACGACAACAACCGGTAGCCGAGTGCAACACGCCAGAACTCGAGGAAAAAGTAGCGAAGAGAGTAGAAGAAAGCGTACTAAAACAGGTAGAAGCTAGAATAACGAAGCGGGTAGACGAACGGCTGCAAGCACATGAAGCGAAGATTCTTGACCTTGTTGAACGACGCCTTCGAGTCTTCGAGGAAACCCTCACTACAAAACTTCTCGCATCAGCTGACAGAACCATACAGACAGTGGTAACTAAAATCATGGAAAAGATAGAGCCACTAACCCGTATGGTTACCACACTCGACGCCAAACTGGATGACTTCATGGCACAACAACACAACTTCATGACATATGCTTACAAGAATTTCGTGGCTCATGAACATCTGGCGGAGCAGTTAGGAGCCAAACGCAAAGGACGAAAGACAGCACGAGTGGAATCCGCGGAGGATTCTAGCTCGACAACACCAAACCACCTACTCCAGGTGGAGGACAAACACCAACATGGCGGCTCCCAAACGTAGACATTACGAGCAGCTTCCCACCCTCCGCATTTGGCACTGGAATTGCAGATCCTATAGACCCCGCTCAGCCAGCCTGCAAGAATATCTCAAAGCAAACAATCCGGACATGATCGCGCTACAGGAAACCAACACCATGAAAATAAAGCTCCCCGGCTACGACACTATGGCACAAACTGCCCGCACCGCAATTCTTGTCAAGAAGACACTAACCGCACAGCCTCACGAAATTGAAGACACTGAAATCGAACACACCATAGTGGAGGTGTTGCCGACTCGCAAGAATCTACAGACCCTATACCTGGCCAATCTCTACAGCGCGCCGCGGGAGCAGCTACTCCACTACGACCACTTCGTCCGGGACCTTCGCAAGATCGTAAACGGCTACCGGCTGGTTGTAGTAGGGGACTTTAACGCCCCACACGCGGCCTGGGGCTACCCCAATACCACCAAGAAAGGGGCACGAGTTCACGACGCCGCACAGCAGCACGGTATTACGTTATGGAATGACCTGCTCCAACCCACCCGAGTGGGCAACAGCGTGTCGAGGGACACCAATCCTGATCTCACGTTCACTCGAGACGTGCAAAAGGCCACGTGGAGCCGACTCCCGAACACGATAGGGAGCGATCACCACATAATTCGAATCGAGGTTGAACAATCTCACCGCGCGCCCAAGACAGGAAAGGCACGACTCACTGACTGGAACGCGTATAGGAATGAGCTTGACGATTCGGACATCAAAGACATTGAAGCATGGCTGAACAGTATCGTAGGGGCGGCTGACGGCCACACCAGGACGATTCAACTAGACGAGGACAATCCGGCGGTAGATAATCACTTGCTGCACTTATGGGAGGCTCGGCGATCGCTCCTCAAACGCAACCGCAAGCTCCTGCGCCGAATTGCCCTATTAAGCATGCAGGCACAGGAGTACGCTGAACAGCTAGCGAGCCATAACAGGCGATCCTTCTGCGACCAACTTCAAGGGACCCTCAGCACAAAGAAGACTTGGCATATACTTCGAGCCCTGGTCGACGACACCCACACCAAAACCCAACAAAGACAATTCACCGACTAATCCACAACTATGGCGGCACAGAGCATCAGCTACTCCTAGAACTTCAGAAGAAGCTACATGGCTCAGCTAACCCAGAAGCCACTGCCACCAACTTTTCCACCCCATGGAGTACCAAGGAGCACCGAACGAAGAGCTAGATCGGCGTTTCACACAGGCAGAGTTACAGGCGGCCCTCTATAGGCTAACACGCAATACGAGCCCGGGCAAAGACAGAGTCACCAACAAGCACCTTCGACAGCTACCCCCTCGGGCGCTGACGGCTCTCCTTCGGTACTATAACGACTGCTGGATAAAGGGCGAGCTATCAACGGCCTGGAAACACTCGGAGGTAACCATGGTACCCAAGCCAAACAAACCCATTACCATCGCAAATCTCCGCCCCATCTCACTTACATCCTGTGCCGGGATACTGCTTGAACACATGGTCAACGAGCGGCTCACCACACACCTCGAGGAAAACGATCGCTATCCGCACACCATGTTCGGCTTCCGCCAGATGCTCTCGACGCAGGACGTTCTTTTCCAGCTAAAGGTAGATATTCTTGACCATTTGAGCAAACACAGCAAGTCTTCCATTCTAGCTCTAGACGTAAAGGGCGCCTTTGATAACGTGAGCCATGAAGCCATTCTCCATAACCTAGAATATATCGGCTGCGGTGCTAAAACATACGCCTACATGCGTGCTTTCCTCACCAAACGTACGGCCACGGTGGGGATTGCCAACCTCCGGAGCAAGGCATTTCACCTACCTATCAGGGGTACGCCACAAGGTTCGGTAGTCTCGCCACTCCTCTTCAACGTGGCCCTCCTCAACCTTCCCTGCCTCCTAGACACCGTCCCTGGAATATACCATGCTCTATATGCAGATGACATCACACTGTGGACGAGAGGTGCGAGCACGGGCGAACAGGAGGCCCGTCTTCAGGAGGCGGTCAACATCATCGAACGGTACCTCAACACCTGCGGCCTCCACTGTGCCCCAGATAAATCCGAGCTGTTAGTACTCGGGGCACGCACCCGGGGCCGGCCCCACAAGTCCTTCTTCAGGAAGTCCCGATACCGAAGGTCGACTCACTTCGAATTTTCGGAGTCCATGTACACAAGGACGGGTGCGGCTGCGCCACATTCCCTAGGCTACACAACACCGTGGCACAGCTTACTCATCTGTTACGACGGGTGGCCAATCGCCGCAATGGCCTCAAAGAGCACGACACCTCGCAAATGGTACAAGCCCTCCTTTACAGCCGCATTACATACGGAACTCCTTACCTCAACCTGAAGACAGCCGAGAAACAAAAGCTAAACCTCCTAATACGAAAGGCCACGAAGCTCGCCCTAGGACTGCCGACAACCGCTTCCACTGACCGATTGCTTCGCATGGGAGATCACAACTCCTGGGAAGAACTCGCGGAAGCGCACCTCATCAACCAGATCGAGAGGCTCAAGCTAACAACCACAGGCCGAGCAGTCCTCCGACGCACAGGATACGTAACCAACCCAGAACACGATGGCGAATGTAAGGAAAAGGTCACGTGGAAGATCCGAGAATGTCTACAAGTTCTGCAGATACCTCGAAATATGCATCCAGAACACCATCGAGGCAGACGGCTCGCCAGGGTAAACGCCATCAGACGCAAGCACCATAACGACCCGCAAGCGCGCTACGTGGACGCAGCCAAGTATCCGGGCCGAAATGCCTTCGCCATCAGCGTCACAGACCACAAGGGTACGACACTGGCGTTGGCGATAATTCTCGCCAAACGAGCCGACACAGCTGAGGAGGCCGCTATAGCACTCGCCACCCATACAAGCGAGCATGCCATAGTGGTCTTGACCGACTCTCAAACAGCGGCACGCCACTACATGAAAGGCAGGGTCTCCACCAAAGCGATCAACTTACTGAAACGTGGCGATACTCCTCCCCCCTACACCTGCATCATGTGGGTTCCGGGACATGAGGGACTCGAGGGGAATGAAGCGGCACACGCCGCGGCCCGCGCAAGAGTCCACCCGGCCTCCCCGCACGAGAGTCTATGCTTGTGCCACCCAACCAAATCAGCGGAGGGAACGGAAACAATACCGCTAACGTATCAAGCACTACTGCAGCACTATCGCCTTGGACGCAGGGTATACCCTCCACCACATCCAAAACTAACGAGAAACGAAGGCACTGACTACAGGTGTCTCCAGAGCAATACCTTTACCCATGGAAGCTTACGGCATCATTTCCACCCGACGCTATGCAGCTACACCTGTCCACACTGCAACGTGCCAGACAGCCTGGCGCACCTCCTACTGCAATGGAAGAAAACCCGAGAAACCATCACAGCGGCACAACTAGTAGCCCCAGCAGACGCAGACCCAAACCTCCTCGTTGAAAGGTGGGAGGCTGCGATCTCCAAGCCTGACCTGGTCGACCAGCGCGAACTCGTCGCCCGGGCCCGGAGGGCGATCCAAGCCATAGGGTTCCTGGAATAAGGAGCTCTCCCACCTCGACTGACAAGTCACTGATTCAAATAAAAGTTTCGTTCTCTCTCTCTCTCTCTCCATATATTTATTGCCTTTGTTTATTCTTGCACCAACGTATTTATATACGTTTATCCGAAGCATTTCCTGGTCCTGTATTGACACTTTCTCGTCACTGTTTTCATAGTATACCATAACACCTGATTTTCACGCTAAATTGTAGACCTAAATTATCGCGTTCCTGTCCACAGATATTAGGCAAATGTTGCATGTCACTTTGCTTGTTAGCTAGCAACACAATGGCGTCCGCATAAAACAAACCTGGAAGCTGGTGCTCTACTACTGTACCCGCCTGTTTGTATGAGAGATTAAACCCGATATCACTTCCTTCTAGCGCCCTCTCCTTCTTCACCATGAACATCAAAAAAGCAGTGGGAATAAAGGGCACCCTTGCCTCAGTCCCTTGTTGATATCACCTTTCTCCTCGCTCCTCATCCCTTCCCATTCAACGCAAATGGTATTTTCTAGGTAAATCTCTCTAACAACCTGTAGACAATCGTCGCCTAAGCATTCCCCTTCCAGAATATCCCAGAAAATGTTGCGGTCTACTTTATCATACGGTGCAGAAATGTCTAAAAAAGCCACATATAGAGGACTTCTTTCTTCTTTGGATATTTCAATGACAAAAAACTTGGAGGGCGCTTAAGCTTCGCCTTCAAGAGTGGAAAGCGACAGTATTATCGCACCCCGTTCGCACCGCCCACTCATTCGCTGGGCATGCTCTTGAGTCACACAAAGACGAAACGTTCGCCTGAGCAAGCGGAACGAATCGAAGAACTCGGTGTATCGGAGGAAGAAAGCATCTACGCGAGCCAAACGGACATCCGGGCCGCGACGTGCCATGAAGGTGGACGCGATCATGGATCTGACGCCTCGATGAAACAGTCCTCTATCTCGCTTGGGAGCAGCACGCAGACGCATGACTCCTCGCCAGCAGCACGGCACACATCGCATCGGACGCTGCACCTAGGAATTCGTGAGCGGAAAGAGGAGCCGCGTCGCCTAAACGCGAGGGTTTGAACGACGCACGCTGGAAGTTGGAAGGGGAGAGAGCGAGAAAACTTGTTAAACGCAAGGGTATTGGCATTCTCGCACCGGTCCCCGCACGGCCCCAATGCGCTCAAACGAGACGAACGGGAGAAGCGGGCGAGTGGTGCGCCATCTGTCGGGACAGCGCCGTACACTGCGAGGAGGGTGCCGTCTGTGTTTCCACAAGATGTATCTGCGTGTGCCCCAAGCGCAGAAGAAATGTAGCGGAAACGCACTTCGCTGCTCGTTTAACTGCGACTTCTGTAATTTACATGCTCATAATTACCGATATACACCGCAGTATGACTTTCTACGGCACGTTTCTAAGGCGACACCGTATTCACTAGAGGCGCTTTTGCCGCGATTTGAACCATTGAACTCATGGCTGAGTGGTAGCGTCACCATCTCACATTCCGGAGACTATGGTTGGATTCCCACCCAGCCCGTCTTGCAAGTTGTTTTTATTTATGAATTGCCTTCCGCGATTTTTCGCTCACGGCCAACGCCGCCGACAGCGCCTTTTCTGCGACACGCGCTCCTGAACGCTGTCGCGTTAATAAAGGACAAATAAATTATCATCAAGGCGCCTACATATTCTGAAGCCATTCAGAAGGTTTCCCAATATGCCATTATTCTCTGAAAATGCTTGCAGCTTTAATTTAATAGCCTGCATTGCTAACTTGTTTATTATTGATGTAATGGTCAACGGCCTATACGAGTGAATTCTGTCTTTCTCCCCCCTACCTTTATAAATTAAATTCATTCTACTTTGTCGCCAACTGTTTGGTATTCGTCTATCTTATAAAGTTTTTTTCCACTGCTTTCACCAGAGCTTCTTTACTTTTTTGATCCTAGTTCATTATTCAGCCTAATGGGAATCTCGTCTAGCCCTGTGGCTGCGCGCTTAGGAATTTTCTCTTCGGCTTTTCAAGTTTGTGAGCACCAGCCCCTTTTCCGTCTCGTTATCGTTCATGCTCTTCTTCCCCCTTCATCAGCTTGGAATGATTCGGCTGTGATCTTTCGGATGTAATTTGATGCCGCGTCCCTTTCCGGTTTCTGTCTTCGTCTAGGATATGTTGTTCGATTGTTCCAGACTTCCTTCCTAATAAGCTTATGTTGTTGCAAAATATTCCAGGCGCGGCCTTCCTTTGTTCGCGTTTTCCTAACAACTGACGTTCACTTTCATTGCTTATTTTTGCTTGAACCTGTATTTGAACCATGGAATTTTTCTCCAGGTATATTTTCGATTTTCTGGCTACTTCATACGGTGGCAACTGCGATTGTTTGCCTGCCTGTGCTTTCGGGATGCCTTTTGTCATTCGGCGATCACTTCTCGTATCTCCCTGTTCCACTAGCATTTTGGTTTATTTTTGCCTTTTCAACGAGCATGTTGCTTCTCTTTGCGCATTTCTGTCATTGTTTTACTTAGAAGCTCATTATATTCATAATCTTTTGCTTGGCCATTTGCCAAATACTTCCTCGGCTCTTGTGACTGCATTTGTTATTTGCATTTTGTGGTCCTTGCTCTTTTGCCCAGAAACATATCCGATTTTCGAAATGACGCGTTTATGGTCATTCCCTATGCTGGTATACCCTTCCTCCTAAAAGACCATTTCTCTCAACTTATCATAAATTCCTTCCGTAATGAGACAGTAATCAATGGTGGATTGCCGGTTTTTCACTTCCCAAATGTCCTGCCCATCACACTCATGCCATGTATTCACGACAACAAGGCTGTGCTTCCCACATATATGTACCATTGACTTTCCGTTGTTGTCGGCATCGTTATCTAGATCCTGTATGTGGACATTCATGTTACCTAATAGAGTAATTTGCGCGTCATTCCCGAAACCCCTAATAACAGCACTAAGGCGTTCCCAGCCAAATGTTCTTTCCTCTCGTTGTGCATGATGTAATAGTTCTGCAGAAACCCGCAAGATGGAGAGAAGCAATGAACAAATGGAAAATCCGACATTCACCCAAACGTAGCTACGTGATATTTTCATTTTGCATCGTAACCAACAATGCTCTTGACATTTTGAATTTACTTTTTCCGTTTGGCTCCCTGATGGATAAGCATCTCGACTTCCCCTCCCTTTCATTCCGACTTAGTGGAGCCGCACCTTTCCCAAACATATAATTCTCAATCACTGGCGGCAGTTCCGAGCCTTTTAGCTGCGTTTCTGTAACCGCGTACACCCCTGTTTATTCTCTCTTGAACTGCTCCTCAATATCTGCCCATTTTTCCTTTCCTCTTCCGCCCTGCATGCTTATGTAGCCTCTTACAGGACGAGCTCTCTTTCTTGCTTTCCTCCCTTTTCTCATACTGACTGCGGTGCTACTCTGAGGTGTACCTAGGGGACCTCTTTCATTGCTACCTACCCTGGACTCCTGGTCGCTATTGCACTAAAGCCCCTAAATGATCTAAAACTAACGATATATCTCTCCTCCTCCTATGCCAGCGCTCCTTCTCTCGGCTCCTCATGGGCGCCGACAGTGGCGGCATCTATCGCTGGTGCAGCTAGCATATGCTCCCAACCATGGCCTTAGAGATTTACCCCCGCGCGCGTTTTTCAGAAACGCGCGCCACGTTAGATCTCGGAGGCCATGTCCCAACGTTCGCTCCTTTGGCGCGCAGCGCACTGTGCGCCTGGAGGATTTGGTTGTTGCGTTTATGACACGTGAAGTTCGTAAATGAGTTACTCCAATAACTGCCAGTATCCGCGTTGCACTGCTTTGCCGAAGCTCCTTCTACTGCGATCACTTCGACTGCGGTTGTCAACGGTGGAGGTGGTGCGTTCAAGCGAGCTAACGGAGGGATTTTTCTCGAACTGCGCCTTTTGATCAGCTTCATTTGAACTTCAACGCCGCCAAGAGAAATTGTAACAACTTACGCTTTGTATGTTCATATTTACCTTTTACTTTTTTTAAAACACAGACGTAGGGTCTAGGCTTTATATGAACCGATGGTGGTGTACTACTTCCAGAATGTATTCTGTCAAAGGCGCGTTTTCTCGTACTACAAAAAGGCTTGCTAATGCATCGGCGTTAATTTCTTGATGCCGTAATTCCGAAGGATTTGGCTTTCAAATTGTCCTTCGGTGAAGTGATCCTAACATGAATCAGCTAAGATTTTGGTATGGCATAACTTTTTGAGAAATGATACTAGGCACGAAAGAAAATATATGCCGGGAAATTTCACAATCAATTTCAAAAATAAGAACTCTAGATATGTCAGCCCGCCGTGTGCATGGCTATATCAGTTTTATCAACGTCGAACGTTGAAAATGGTCTGCGTTATTGCGCGCCCTTTCGTTAGAGGTTTCTTTTACCCGACCTATCCGCGTTAAAAATGTTTCAAGCAGCTTAGATTAGCGCGACATTTTTGACCTCAATATAATTTCGTCTGTGTTTAGAGGATGTCTGCATTCAGGTTTATTATGCGCACAGATATGGCGCACTGAAAATATAGCTGCTGTTACTGTGCCTAGGCACATTAACTACTGACATTGCTAACAACGCCGCAAATACAAATACATACACTAATGCGCGCTACATAAAATCTAGACTTGCACTGCGAGTCGCAGGTACAGCGGGGGTTCAAACGATGAGAACCGCCGTTTTAGTCTTGAGTTCGTCAGCGAAGTCCAGCTCAAAAAAAAAAAAACGTCTAGCAATGCGCCTCTCTTCAGTACGCAATACGCGTCACTGAACGGTGGGTCGAACAAAAGCCCCTACATCCACGCGCCACCGCCGACCAGGTTAAGTACCGCCAACCTACCCTCCTCCTCCACGACCCTCTCCCACTCACCCCCTCAGCTTCCGGCGTCAAGCGGAACTTACGTAGCTTCAGCTTCCTGTTCCGAGTGGAAGTGACGCTATGTTTTTTAGCGTTGTTTACTTTCGCGTCTACGGAGAGGCTTTAATTGCACCAGCTGCGGTTGAAACTGTTAATGAGATTCCATCCAAGAGCCACCGCCTATTGTAATCGGCGATCTGGTCGTGTTCGCTGCTTCGCGTCAGCTTGCGACGGGTTGTGCCACGAGAGACAACGTATAGTGGAATGTAGTGCCTGGGTGCTTGGAGACCGCTCCCGTTTTTCGTGCATTTCGAAAACAGCGACCGCAAACTACTACTTCAGGGGAATACAACAGCTTGTCCCCTTTGAATTCTTCTTGTTTTAAAGCATACATCCCCTCCAGCCAGCACGTATGGAGGGACTTTAGTGAAGGAGTTCGCGACGCCAATTTGTACGGCAGACGCATAGAGTTTATGCTGTTGATTCTGATGCTGAACGTGTCTCGTACGGCAGATCAAAGGTAACGAACGTCCCATGTGCGTGCACTGCATGAAGAACTGCAATGATGTGAAGCTATGAAATATAACAAGTTCAAATTTGCGTGGAGGGCATTCAGTGACATGGTGAAAACAAGCGTGCTTTTCTTGTGCGATATGAGCGGAGGTGTGCAGTGAATTGGTGCGTGCGCGCGTGTTGTAACGCGTGCAAAGGTGTACGGCGAATTGTCTTAGTGTTGTGACGCGAGCAGATGTGTACGGCGAATTATGTTTGTGTGTTGCGTCCCAGCCCATGGCTCTCCGCATTTTGTCAGAGAAAGGGGACGACAGGCAAAGCGTGCGGGCGCAGCGTACGCAAACAAGCACGTAGATGCACACGAAAGACCCTTGGTGGAATGGCTAGAGCGAGCTACTCAAATTAGCACCGGTTGCTAAGCACGGGCGTCTCACCATCGTCTGCAATCACAGTGGAAATTCTCGCAGCGTAACTCCAGGAAACGTAAACGCCGGAACCGGAAACGCCGGAACCGGAAATGCCGGAACCGGAAATGCCGGAACCGGATTTGGTGTGAGGGGAAAAGGCGGTTGTCGCTACTTTAGGAAGCGGCGGTGGCGCGTGGATGGAGGGGCTTTAGGTCGAACTAACATATGAAGCGCAACTTTCGTGTCTGAGCTCCGCAACTGTTTCAACTACGACGAAACGAGGGCGCCAAGCAATGTGCGCAACATCATAATAAAGCATGCCGAACCAGAAGCGAGAACGGCGAGGCTCGTCCAACACGGCTTTCGTAGAAGCGAGAGAACGTTTACAACTACAACCGTGCCGAACGTTATTTAGTGCAAAGAAAGGCTGCAGACACTCGCACTTGTCACCAAATCTTCCGAACAAGTACGAGTAACTTCTGATGAATGGGCACTTTCCTCACGTAGGCGCGGGTCCCATGCATTTTAAAAGTTCGCCCGCCGATCCTGTGCAGCCAAATCTTTCGATACCCGGTAATGGCACCGGTGTCTGATGGGGGCCAAAAAAGCGTGCGCTACCACATAGCCACGGCGCTTCGACCAATAGGAGGGCCGACTCTCCGGAGGCGTGGCTGGCGAGAGAGAGAAAGCGGCAAAGTTCAGAGGAAGTCGTCACTTTTTTATTCCGGGGCTTTTTAGATGCAGGATTTGTTCCTGTATACGCTCCCGCAACTAGCAAGTTGCGCAAAACTTTTCCGGTGCCGCTCGCACCGCTATTAGCCGTGCGCTATCATGCGGTGTAAAGTGACCTCAAATGTTCAACTGCGTGGCAGCGAATCCAACTTTACAGTAACGGCACCGACTCGTTTCTGCCAGTGCCATCGAAATTGCAATCAGCAGACCGTCGGGTGTGCCTATAGCAATGATTGGCACCGGGTTGCAGGTACAGTACTCCAGGATATTAAGTTGATGACTTTGGTGAAGTGCTACGAAGCAGGTACTTTTGACACATGTATTCCAGTATGGCGAATTACAGCGCACCAAACTGCACAAATCACACGCAAGGTGGCAAATCTTTTTACGCGGTGCCATGCGGACGTACGAGACCGGCAGGCTCCGAAAGGGACCAGGATATGCGGGGTGCGTTCGCCTTGTTTACAGAGGGGACTACGGCTTGTTACCCTAAAGCAGCATTTATCTCGAGTAACCATCCTGTACACGATGAAATGTGACCGGCTGGCATGAGATGTTGTTCACTTGTGCACTTTTTGATGTATGTGTGCAGCGCAACGCAGACGCGGTACAAAGAAAGCACGACACGTCTGTGTCGCGCTGCACATATACGCCAAGAATGTTGACTTACCAGCTAGCTCAATTCGCTGTGTTGCTTGTACGATTGTTCTTACTAGGCGGCTCCAGAAATGTGTGTTCAAAACAGAGTAAATACTAGCAGGTACAATTTGCCCGCTGCACCCGGGCTTTTCTCTACTCCGTTTCCATAAAACTTTTTGTCAGCGTTTTGATTTTTCATTTAAGGTCAATTGATGTGCTGGTGTTCATTTTTTGTAGTAAGCGAAAACACCGTGCGTTCCCGCTTATTAGACAGCTGTTAGAGCTTCGGCATTTACTACCCGCAATATGTTGCTTGTTCGATCAGCCTTTTAGTCGACGTTAGAAATGTAAAATTATTTTGGTACGTCTGCTTTATACCAAATTAACCTGATAAGTATGAAGAGATAGAGAAAGATGTGCTGTCATATTACAGTCTGCAATGTGTGAATAATTACTTCGCAAGTTTGTACTCTTATGTGATTCGTACAATAAAAATAACCTGTTGTTACTCTTAATAATATGTTGCCTGCCCAGTGGCCTCGAATTCTGCCCCCCAAGGCTCCACGAACCAGTACTCATCCCCTGCTGGCACCATCCACTGCTCATCCATTTCCTTGTACGAAAAAAAATTATCTGGAAGCTCGGGCATCTTGAATCTTTTTCCACTTACAGATTTGCTGCTACGAAGCAGCTGTTAATTGTTTGCGGTATGAATCGTAGAGAAATTCTTTGCGTAAAATGTGCGCATGTAAACATTTGAAGTTTCAATTTACGTGTATGCACCGCATATATCGAAAACATGCAGTTTCTCTGAACGAGGGTCAGCGATGAAGGACCCTCACGGTTAACGGTCACTGACATAAGTGCAGACACGATAGTTCTCTTGGCGCCGATCATCATTCACCTGGTCACTGCAGCCAAAATGTGCTGACATAACTGTCCACTACAGGTGTGTCAAGTTTTCTTTAAACAACCTTTTAAACATTTCTTGCCTTCCGGCCTCTGCGAGAAAACTTCATATGCATGCTGAAAAACGTTGCACCACTTTTTGTTGCAAGGTAATGCGCGTTTGAACGCGAACTTTTGAGCTGTTCTAGGCACGGGCGCCGTCAGGATTTTAGTTCGAGGTATCGAGGGGGGTCCTACTCCTTATATGTACATACGTTCGTGCGTGTGTTTGTATATGTGCGTGTATATATGTACATACAAACTAAAAATTCTGGGGGGTTGGCACCCCTCCGTCTACGCCAATCGGTCGAGCGCAGCCTGTATTAAAGTGTGCAATCTTGCTTAGCGCTTGCGAACATTTGCCGCATGTAACTCGAGACCAGCAGACCAAAAAGCAAATGGAACATGGTGTTGCATTTCCCTCCTGCGCGCGCGAGCAGTGGCTTCACTGCAGAGGTGGAAAATAACGGCGGACCTATGCCCAACTTTGCTCCCTGCAGGAGCATATACAAGCACCCTAGATGGATGGATGGATGGATGGATGGTTGGATGGATGGATGTTATGAGCGTCCCCTTTGGAACGGAGCGGTGGGTTGCGCCACAAAGCTCTTGCTATTTGCTGCCTCATGTCCTACTTATGTTAAGAAAGAAAAAAAATGAAAAAAAGACCAACTATGAACTCCCACAACCATATGTTCTGACCCCCATTGCGAACTTTGCTTTTGTACGTCTCCGTTTTTTGTTGTTTCCCTACTTTTCCTCCAGCAATCTTCAAATCGCCTCTTACTAATCTCTATTGCGGACATGTTTACTTTTCCTGTGCTCTCGCTGAACCGAAGGGCTTCAAGGAGGCCAGTGGTGCCTAAATCGACCCCCGGGCAGATTTCTTCACATTCTAATAAAACATGCTCCATTGTTTCTCTAGCTTTACCGCAGCAAGCACATGCTTCTAGATGAATGGATGGATGGATGGATGTTATGAGCGTCCCCTTTGGAACGGGGAGGTGGGTTGCGCCACCAAGATTTTGCTATTATACTGCCTAATGTCCTACCTAAGTGAAACAATAAAAAAAAAGAAACACTATGAACTACCACGCCTTACTTTTCTGATCCCCTATTGCAATCTGTGCTATTGTACGTCTCCGTCTTTTGTCGTTTTCCTACTTTTCTTCCACCAATCCTCCAATCGCCTCTTACTGAAGTCGATTGATTACGATTGATTACTGATTACTGAAGTCGATTGATCGACTTCAGCGCGCCACTTGGTTTGCGCCTTGAAAAGCTAGCAGAGACGGACGCCTTGCAGCTATCGTTTTTCATTCTGAATCGGCGCGAAGGTTTTACGATGTCGCCCGACATCGTGATCTCGCACCTTGCAATTACCACGTTCGCAGTTACTGGGCTCTTCTGAATTTGTGCACGCAAATGAGAAGAGAACGAACCACTTTGACAACAATTAATGCCGCACTCCCGAATCGGCCCCTTGATGTCGCACGTTCGTTTAGTGTGACCGGTGCGAAAGGCGCACGCATTTCAAGACTTTTTTCGCTGGGCACAAGCCGGGAGACGCTGCCGGCAGTTGTGGCTACTTTTTTCAATATAGGTAGGATTTATCGCCGGTGCCCTAAAACCCGTCGCTATCTTACTTTGCAGAGTAGACGACGCCGCGCCCTACAGCACCGTTCTGTACTAACAGCAGCGCTAATTCGGTGCCGTTATGCATTTTAAGCTCAGCGAACAGCAAACGCTGAACCTCCCTTGTTTATTTTGGCTATCTGATAACACACAGCGGACAGTACGTATAGAACGACGCTGACGAGAATGCTGGCAACTGGACAAATTGGCAAGTGCGTTGGCACGTATGGGACATCACCGTTTCGTCATCTCTTCAGGTGCCATCTTTAGGGACATCATTGTTAGCAGGAACTAGCAGGTGGTCAAAAACACAGGAAGGACAAAGAAAGGCTTGATGCACGAGCACAACTTTGTGCTTGGATGGAGCGCAGTCCCGACGAAACAAACACTTTCTCTCAGGGCAGCCGAACATTTGATGTAACGAATGCGTTACTTAGACCGCAGTAAAATAGGTCATTTCACATTGTGTAGGCATGTCAAGGAGATACAGTCTGCCCACCTTTGTAATACTGACGATCTGGTCGCCAGCTGGATAGCGGTCGTTAGTGCATTCGTCACCGAGCGAGACGTTTGCAGGCGGGTTCTTTGGCACGTACCAACGGCCGCCCATCCCCAAGGCCAAGGCGAACGAAACTGCGGCCGGCCACTGAGCTTGCTTGGAAACCAAGCCAGAGATAATCCTGTCCTGAAAGATAACCGAAAATGGTAACATAAGTCTATGTTTCTTTCTGGCCAGAAATAACCGGCCAATAGGACTCACGTCGTAACTGTGAAGTTCGGAAATCTCATAGCTTTCTGTTTTACTGTAAAGTTGAACGCTTGCTTTTGTAATGCTCGCGGTAATGCTGGATCACTGGTGTATATATACAGTCTGTGAATGGCGTACTCCACACACACACACACACACACACACACACACACACACACACACACACAGACACACACACACACACACATGTGTATATATATATATATATATATATATATATATATATGTATGAAGTTCTAAACTGTATGCGTGAAATTTGTCTATGTAGGGGGGCCTGAAGCTCTGTCAAGTGACCAAATTTACACTTAATTTTTTCAGGCCCTCTCCTATTCTCAAGGAAACCAAATCGAAATTGATTACACGGTGCAACCGACATCTTTGCGCCTGCATCTCTTTTGCGAGGAGATCTGACTAATTTGCCGGGATCACAGGGTATTACACTCAAATTACTAGACCGAAACCTGGCCCCAGCGTCTGCGCGTGCAGACTGTGGAACTCTTCATCCAGCCTGGCACTAATGCGTTGTTCATGCCTTTCCAACATCGCCCGTTTGGCTTCAAAGCACCTTTCTTTACCTAATGCTGTAATGTAAAATTTGCGCTATGACAAGAATTAGCCTCATTTGATCTGTAATTTCCACGATCGTAGAATTTTTATGTGTAATATAAGTGTTGATATGGAATAGGAAGAAATGGTGGCCACGTCAGTGTGTCTGTATGGAAGAAAAGAAGGGAATGTCAAGATTGTGCAGATTGCTAGTCGATCACCGCCTTGTTCGCGCTCGGACAAACGTTGAAAACACACCTCGTAAGCAACTTTCTGGTGGACTCGAAGTAACGTCGTTGGCGTGGGAGCGTGTGTCTCAAACCTGCCATCAAGAGGAGTCTCCCCTACGCAAGCTACGGCAGCCGTGTCTACCACTTTTATCACGACATCAACACTTAAGTGAAACTGACAGTTTGGCGAGTTGGTAACAGTCTTTTTTAACGGCGCCATAAAGAAACACGAGCACGGAATGACACTGCGCTAAATGAGTTACGTGGCGTTTGCGGACGTGTAAGAGAAAAGCCAGAAACAAAGAACGTATACAAAGAGACAAAGAAAAAAAGGCCACGGAACCGCAGGCTTGTGGCGTCAAGCACAGACCACGGGCAATTCAACGTGCCATGGGAGTGGTGCACAATATCCTTCTTTCGTGTGGCTCTGTCTATCTAGGACTGACCGGAGGGCACTGCGGTGCCATTTCAAAGAAACGATTTCCGATTCTCGTGTTCCTGGCGTGTTCACTGGCGTCGGCAGTCCTGACATTCATGACTGGCCGAGTTACTATTCAGAGTTACTCGCAACGTACTCTTCGAGATTTCCACAATGGTCACCCACGACGAGAAGCAATGCCCAAAATCCATGCGGACTTAGCCAGACGCACATAAAGAGCTGTTGAAACTTACCTATGTATACAACTGATCGCAACAACACGATTGTGTGCAGTTGTCAGCTTCAAACTTTTAGTGCTTTAAGATAAACTGTGTTAATAGCGAGCAGCAGACTTAATCCCTAGCAACGCCAAAAGAAGCTGCAGCATTCATTTAGTAAATCAGTTGTGCGGAGTGCCGAACGTTTTATTTATGGGGTTTTACGTGCCAGAACCACTTTTGATTACGATGCATGCCGTAGTGGGTAGACTCCGGATCTATTTTGACAACCTGGAGTTCTTCAAAGTGCACGTAAATTGAAGTACCTGGACTGAGCCCGCGCCTTAGCCACTGGGATACTGCAGCTGGACAGGGCCGTAATTGAAGGCAGTGATGGAGCACTGAATTTGCAAGAAAGTTGAAGATAGCGGCAGCACCTCTCTGCACCAGGTATAACAGTACCTTGTTTTAGCTGGCGCAGACTAATCGACAGTGGGTGAACGGGAAACGTTTTTTTCAAGTGGCGCGACATGGAGTAAATCTGATATTTCAACTGAGATCTGTGAGGGTAATAACGATGCAATGTTTCAATTAGTGTACCTGCATTCTTACTCAAAAGATAACGATGACGATCAACTGGAAAAGTCCAGAGCGAGCCAATAATTTTGAGTCTCGTTCTTTTCTTTTTTTTTCGCAATTCCCCAGCTACAGCTGGGTTCTAGTAAGGCAGATAAGAAAACGACTCATTGAAATAATAAGAAAGCCATTCGTGCTGGCTACAGCTTCAGAGATACCAGTGGGACGAGGCACTTTTTTTTTCAACGTTGACGGATAGGCACCGCGATAAAAATTGCCTCGTTTTTCGGATAATTCTGCTTCCGCGTCCATGTGATGACGTGCAGTGCTTCCCGCCATGAACAGCGGGCACCGTCACGATGAGCCACGTGGTGAAATCATTTGCTACGTCGTCGTTCGGCCGGTGCGAGGTTGGCGGTTCGATTGCCTGCAGCGATGACTTGCGCTCCGACGCAGGCAGAACGGAAAGAGGGCTCAAGTACCCGACATCTTGTGCGCCTTGTGGAACCGCCAGTGCTCGAAATTAACCCACAGCGCTCCCCTATAGCCTCCCTCATAGTGCTAGCGTTAATTAGAGGCGTTAAACACGAGTAATCGATCGAGATGCCGTCCTTGCTATATGACCACATCAGATTCATTCCTCTTGGGGCGCGATCGGAGATACTTTGTTCGCTGCGCGTTCTGTTCAGTTGCTGCAACGTCACAAAGTTGCAGTATGCAAAATTTGTGACAGCGGGGCGGAGAGAGCAGCCAATCAGGAAGCGGTGACCTCCCCGGAAGTTTACTTCCGTCGTTTGTCGTCTGCTTGCAAGCAGTATACTACAAAACCAAATGTTTCTCGTCTTCCAAATGAATTAAATCTTTATCTAAAAAAATCTATTTTTCTTCTCAAGCCCAAACACGTTTTCAAATAGTAGTACGTGTGACTACTGCAATTTATAACTACAAGGTTCTTTGCGTCGTCCCTAGGTGGTGTCGCGCACAGCGAGAAGGAAAAAGAAAAAAAAAACGACGGGAAGAGTGGCGCACTTTTCAAGAGGCAGCGACAACATCCCAGTGGCTCGCTGGCACCGATGATGTTGTCGATTTCTCTGTGCAACCAACGAATTATTTGTTTCGAGAAAGAAAAACGACGCCGGAATTCACTTTCTGTCATTTCTTCAAACGCGTTTCGCAAACGTGCCATTCTGCAGCCGCAAAGGCCGCCTGTTGGATCCAATCCAATCCACCAGACGCGCCATGCGAAGCCGTATGATCGCTCCAAACTTCTCAACTCCCGTCGCGTTCGGACGAAATGCTCGGTGGGCGGATGATTGACAGGAGCGTGTCGTCATTTTGACGTCACCAAAAACGGGGCGGCGCCCCGCGGCTGGCGACGTCAGCGCGGAGTAGGCCAATCGCGCGCGCCGGTAACCGAACGAACGCGCCGAACAACCATCTCCGATCGCACCCTTGGTGGATAAACTGTAAGGGGAAGCTATGCTCAGTATGCAAGATTCAATAAAGACAATATTTAATATTGCTAGGTACATTCATTACTACATAGTTTGCATGGTACTTGCGAGTCCCGTGTGCATAGCAAATTGGAGGTGCTCAGAGTACTTACCAAGCGAATAGGGTACTCAGATTTGAGGTGAAGAGGCAGTAGCTGCGTGGAGCGTATGGTCGGTGGTACCATGCGGCAGTTCAAGTATTTCATGTCTGCGTCCACGTGGAACGCTATCAAGACAAACACGTCCACCGGATGACTCCTGAATGACATAACATGGTGCAATGTTATCTTCGCACAATATTTATTTCTAGTTTGCTGGCATTCACAACCTAATATCACTCACTTCACTTACACGCTACATTACTGCAAGGCAAAAGTGATGCACAAAGCTGAATTAACATAATGGTCTCCTGGTTTCCCCGAATGAAACTGCGACTGACAGTAACCATGGCAGCTGGTTTTCGTTGCGGATTTCGTAGTAGTTTAGGGCTCGTTACGAGTTGCCACTGGTACCGCTCTCGAGCGATCACCACACGAACGTAGAGCATTTGCATTGCCGCAATGATTTCGTCGTATTAGATGTAGTCTCGGATAAGTACGGTACCATCATCGCACAAGATTACATTAAATGGGCCCTGAAACACATTTTTTGGAAGTGAACAGATACATTTAATGTAAAGTGTGCTATTTTAAAACTACTTTGCCACCAAAAATACTTCAGTGTGTTCAGTAGAAGCGGAGTTTTTTGCAGTCAAACACATCCTTCGAAAGTGCTGCCGCTGCTTCAATGCATTGCACTGCAAAGGCTACGATGGTGTGGGGCGTGTGCACAACGCTCCGCCTACTGAACGTCACCATGACGCGTGGTTCGAATTTGATTTTTGATGTTCGCGTATGCGCTACAACTCCCGATTCTGGTGCCTACGGCGCGCCGAACTAAATTTACTGTCCTTTACTTTAAGGAACCCCATTCATGGAGGCAGAGTTGCGCCACTGTTTTCCGCGCACCGCTCGCATCGCCTCCGAAGTTCTAGCGCCGCTATTCGCCGAGCGCCATCACGTGGTCAAGACTGGCTCCAGTGCTTTGCTGAGAAGCCAGCACTCCGTAAAAACCCGCCGACAAGTCACAATTGGCCGCGGCATAGTCAATATTTTCTGATTGCTTGTTCCTCGCTGCTACTGTCCGAAAATTATGTGTTCGTATGCTGTTTCTCAGTCAAATTGTGGACTAAATCTCACAGTACGCACCTAAGCGCATGCGCCATGACGGAGTGTGAAAGGTTCTGCCGTAGAGCTCAGCTCTTAGGTGCCCAGTCACCCAGCGAGCGTCGGTGTACACGAGCGAACGAGCACAGCGAAAGATGAAAGCGAAGGCGGCGCGCGCCAGCGTGGGATGTAAAATCAGAGCACTTTCAACCTGTGAAGACAAAAGTCCAGCGAAGCTGGCGCTAGGGTTGGTTTTGCTATGTCTACGGAACCACGACGTCGCACCGGGGAAACGTTCCGATGGTGGGTATTTCAAGCGTCACATATTTTTCTTTTTTATCTCTGCAAATGGGCCCTTTATAAGTCCATTATAGAAGTGCATTCGTTTATTGCACTTGTTTATCCAGCCTTAATCAACACGTGCCTGCTACATATGAGACCCGTAAGACGGCTAAATTTGTTCGCCACATGAAGAACGGTACATGGATGTACTGAAATCTTCATAATCGACATAGTGGTGCAGGGGCTGTTCATGCAAAATGTACTTGAGTGCATGAAATTCGTCTGGTCATTCACATGGATCGTAGTTAGCTTTCCTACTTTAGACACAAGGAATGTTGGAGGGGTCAGCGCTGTCCCTTCAATACGCGCATTCGTGTCTGTTAGGTGTCGCGAGCGGTTATCACATGCATACCTAATAAGAATTATCGCTTATCTATAAAGACATAGCATTATATTTGACACTTCGGACGGAAATTGCAAAGGCTCAAGGCGTGGCGACCATGCGCCGGTGTATGTGTTCGCAGGACGCTACAGTTCCTGTAATCATTAAACAATAAGGCAGGGAAGTGTAATGTCTAGGCTTTTAATAACCAGCTGAGGTACGGACATTTGCTCGTCAAAAACAAAGTATAAAAAGAAAGCGAAAAAAAGAAAAACGCTGCTGGCGCTGTCGCGCAAGCGCCGCTCCTACGCGCACTGGGAATGGCTTTCCCGCACAGCTTTGGATCCCAAGACGGCATAGCTTGACGCAACTCTGTCTCTCTAAAGGCACCCTATGCAGTTAATCTACGCCAAATGTAAGCCGAACGCGCTTCTCCTCAGCGAGCAGCAGTGCGCTCAACCAACGGACTCGGCACGGCACCCCGCGGCGACCGTGATTTTAACGCGTAGCAGGCCGCAGCTACCTGCGAAAGTGCAATGCGCAGAGCTTGCTTTGTGCACGACAGGGCTTGAGTGCGGACTCGCGCTCATATGCTCCAGTCAGGCCGTACGACGCGGTGCAGACCGGCTTTGTCTTACACCAACTTGAGCATTTTGAAGCGGTATTAATACATCATTCCGAAGCGAAGCCCACCAAGTCGTGTAACCAGCAGCGGCCAGGAACGCGCGGTGCCAAGATTGCATGTGGTCGAAACTAGTGGAAATTAGCGAGACCCGATGGCTACGACACCGATGAGCAGGGTCGCCAAAGTTCCGTTCCTACGCGGCCGAGCGTGAGCAGACGACCGTGAGCAGACGACCGTCGCCTTCTTCCGGAAGGACGTAATTTTTATCCAAATTCGAAAGCTGATTTTGGCCTACTTCAGCACGTTCATTAAAGTTCGTCAATAAATATACACAGTAAAAGAAGCAAAAAGCGCACTTTCAATCCAATCACCCTTCTTGCTTGATCTCAGCTATTGGCCAATACCAGCCGCTCATGGGGATCTGCTATATTATGAAATAAAGCGCACATAAAATAGTGAGAAGCAGGCTTCCGTTGAAAAGGGAATGTTTGAGAAAAAGGTTATTTCACGCTCCACTCACGAGCTTCATGCGCCGCGCACGACAACAAAACCTGGCTGAGATGTTCACAGCAGCGTAGACTATCCGCGGACTATGTTGTTTCACCAAGCAAGAGTGGTTGTTCAGGACCCCTCCGTTTAAACATAGTTCTCCTTACCAAGCAGCTTGCCAAGCTCGCCTGCCCAAGAACCAAAAATCCAAAGTCGTAGTCTTATCCAAAGATGCAAAATCTACTAAAAAACTAAAGGCGCATTGCTAAGAGCTGTCAAAAAGCACGGCATGCGCTGTCAAGCGGCGTTCACTTCACAGTAATCGCGCAGTTTCGCCTCGGCATTCTGGCTGCTGCGTGTGACGCCTGGCCTCTGCAGTATAATTATGAGACGCCGACGGAATGCAATTGCCGTCATAACTAAGGAAAGTAGAGTGACGAGAGGCTGCGAATAAAGAACTGCATGACTTCTGAATAGTAATTCGCGTCGGACTAATGGCATAGTGACGTTGGTGCCATGGCAGGCAAAAATTAACACCTAGTAAGACTTGCAAAAAGTCTAGCCGGTCTTCCATATCCGACTAAGTTGCGCTGCGCAAGGCACTCGAAGTAACTCGAATGGTATACGAAAGGAAACGCGAAATGAGGTGTGCAAATTACTAGCTGCAGTTTATTCCTCGAACATGAACGTATATATATATACAGGAAATACAGGAGGTTTTTTATTTAGTCTCAGTCGGGGCAGGGACATGGGTTAGTGAGCCATCGGTTCCGCCATCTAAATAACAGATTGCATTCACGAAACAAGCATGGCGTTGTCTTGCAGTCTGTACATCTGCACTCTTGCGGATTTGATTTGATCTTGTGGCCCTTTACTTGCAAGTTCTCATCCTGTCTTGTTCTTTCTCAAGTGTACATTATCTTTATTTATTGTTTATGGTTCCGTTTCAGAAATGTACAAGTAATTATGCGTACTTCGTCCAGCATTGCACTCAGTCAGTCATTCATGTGGTTTTCCAGTAAATTGCACAGCGCAAGTTCCTCATGCGAAATATAAATCAAGAAGCACCCCGTGGAATACTGTTTTTACTAGTGTAAATTTTACTAAGCTAACCCATGCAATGATGTAAAATTAAAGCACCTCTCAAAATTCTCAGCTTTTACATAGCCTCTTATGTCAAACAAAAAAAGGACTCAAGCTATACAGTAAAGTCAAAACTATCTGTGGCGAGATCTAACGGCGGTGCAAAGCAAATAGGTAGTCACGTAACTGGGGAAGTCTGGTTAAACTAGGTAAAACCAGTTGAGCTCCCAGGTTGCTATCACAGTTTCCACACTAAGTGGTGACGTATATTGCATGCTCAGAAGAGCTAATACTTGACGGTGAAGTAACATACTTTTCCAACAGGTACCTTTCTGCTGCCAGAAATATTAGTAGAAATGCCAGCCATGTTTTAACTACAGGAAACAACGTGAGCCATCAAGCTTGTTTCTCAGTTTTTCCATAGAAATGTAGCGATTTGTACAAAAATATTAAATGGAACTGAATTGATAACTGCCTCCACATGCTCTACGCACTCCTATTGCATCGATTACCAAAAGCATACCTCCGCAGCACAAAAATAAACGAACAGAACTTCACTGAACTTGTAGTTTTCATAGAGAAAAGAAAAACGCTCTACATACATGTGGATGTAAGGCTATTTCTGTTAGAAACTACCTGTGTAAGAGGTGCCGATGCTATTTCGACTACCACAATTCAAGCATTGTCCTACGCTATGGGAAATGTGGTCAGTGAATTTCTTATTGCCCATAGCACTTCGTCCCTGGTCGATTTATTTTGCGTTGTGTCGATGGTTTTATCACAAGTTGGCCCGCATTTTGCCTACGTATCTCAATGCACCATCATGGCAGCTGCGAATTTTGGAGCTTGTATTTATAGCGGTAGTTGTGAATGCAACCATGCAAACTATGGCGGCTAAGTGAGCATATTAAAATCGGTTGACCATGACTGCGAACAATCGCTATGTATTGCGGAAAGTCGACATTTGTAGCTGCTGAGCCTATGTCAGCAACCAGACTCTCACCTCAGTGCCTCAGAAACGTTGGGGGCGATTACCTCGGGGTGCAGCGGGAAATGTAGTATCGTGTAACTGGGTCTCAACATGGGATCTTTCCTGTCCTTCATCAAATCTGAAATTAACTGTTCATTAAGGGAGAGAGGGCTCAATTAGATGACAGCGACAAACACGAAGAGCAAGTAAAGGTCAGCTGCGTGATGGAATGACATAGTAACGTGGTTTGGATTCGTGCTTTTCTCGCACCACAGTAAAGCTGGAGGAGCTAAGGTCCCTGTCGTCACTACTGTTCAGCGCTATCTATAGGGCAATAGTGACGCAAATTGCGTGGGCAGAACTAGCATCTAGTGACAGCACACATAGAACAAGTAGGGCACTTATGGGCGGGTAAGCCCACTGCGCGTATACGTTGCACTTGTGAACGCCATTATTTCAACAGCTTCTTTTTTGACATTTTGCTGTTAACCGAGAGTGTATCAATATTCCAGGTAACCGTTCGCCATATAAGGCTCTGGCGTATGCGACTTCAACTGTGTACCTTGCTGTTGAATGGTACACAAGGGAGGTATGCATCGATATTCCGGATCTATATGCCTTTTTTTAGTCAGATAGACACCTGGCAAATGTAAAATATTAAGAGATATGAGATTGTCGATGGTTCACGCTAATCCGCCACATATTGGGGGTGTACCGGAATATCGCCGTATGCGTCGGCTGTGTACCCTGTTGTTACTTCACATTGATCTAGTAGGAAGAATGCTATTAAATTCATACACGAGAGCAACAATATACAAGCAGCTCTAATATCTGCGTGATTACCTTACGCGATCCACATCGTGCCATCCATAAACCAGACATCTATTTTTTTTATTGATTACCTATCTCTACATCACTGAAAACGTATTTAATAATTTGTGGTGCTTAAATTTCGGCGTTTTGGAGGAAAAAAATTATTAACTTTTTCTTTTGATGGTCGTAAAAAATTGTGGCCATTTGTCGAGTGTGTGAGCTCTTTGAGAAAGTGACTCAACCTATCACACTAGACGAGTGGGATTTTTTCCACTTAAAATAGACTGGTACCATGTGTATGAACGATAACATAAGCATTGTTGCTAATATTAACGATGACATTTGTCCATGAAATGTACAGGAAAGTAATAAAGCTACGATGCATTTGAAGAATAACCGTTAACGCTTAGTCACTGTGTTCAGCTTACAGAAGGCTAGTTGAGCGACACCCCTGATACTATTTCTTTTCAATTTCTGCTGGAACGATACCATGGTTACCTGAGCCAAAGAAATTTCTAAAGAAATTTCTAAAGCCCATGTATAATGCCCATGCAGTGTTTCTGTCTTCAATTTCTTTAAAATTGAATGTTTAGGAATAAGAACAGCTGCCTTGTTGAAACGGCGCCTCCTGAAATCACGCTGTCACATTGTTATTACAGTAGGTTGGTCGGTAAACTGTAACAGGTGGCCTAGGCTAAAGTCTTCAAGGCACCTTGAAAAAAACGGAAGCAGGGTTAGGGGCCCGCTGTTACGTATCTCGTTCTTACCACGCTTCTTAAGCACAAGCACCGTTGCTTTCTCCAACAACAATGAAAAGGGGCCTGACTCAAGTAAAAAAATGAGGGCAACAAGGATGGCAGATATATCGACAACACAGGCGACACCTGATTATTATTCATCTTATAGGATGAGCTGCGCTGAAGGCTATGGACAGCTGTAGTGACATTTCGAATTGTCACACGATCACTAAGTACAATGTGCCCGTTGTTCAATGTCATCACGTCAGCGGGTCGGCAACAAAAAATTTATTTGCAGAATACTCATTGAAGTATTTGGCTAATGACGGCCAACTCAAATAACAGCGAGTCGTAGTAATCTTTCTTGGTAACTCGAGTATAATACTATTTTAACACATTGGACAGGGACTTCCAGAAAACTTGGCAATGGGCTACCGCAGTTAGTATGAAACGACGTTTAACGCACCCGTGACGGACTCGCAGATTTCTAGTGAGCATCGCACAACGTGACGCAATGAAAGCCTGGCACATCGATTTCGACTACTGTCTTCACATTGAGACCATAGATGGGAGACAGATAGCGATGGCAGCTTTAAAACTCATACCCCATTGTCTTGAATTTGTAGCAATCTAGACGATCGTTTTCTCCTTCGTTTTAGAAGCGGGTGTGACAATCGCGACTAAAAGGAGGTGCAGGATTTTCTTCATTTGTAGGCGTAGGCAATAATGAGACGAACCTTTAGGCCTCTCGCTGATTCCATCACGACTGCAGCAGGAGTGCTGTTGCCGAGTCTCATTGGCGTGTTTACTAGGCCGTAGTGGTAGACTCGCTGGTCCCACAGCGCATTTAGATGTAGCTTGGTGTTGGCATTAGCTGCAAGTGCCTTCATTCTGGCTTCACTCCTGCAAAAGCTGGTGAGGGCAGACAAAATATTTACTCTCAAGAGAAGAAAGTGTCAGCTTTCGTGCACCGCTATGAATGGGCAAAAGCATTTACGGACATCAGAAATTGTGGTGTTCTTGCCGCTGGGATAGGCGCTCGAATTTACGGTTTAGACACAAAAATGTGAGAAACGGGAAAACAAATATCACTGTGTTCAGTCACCAGTCTCTCCCTAAGGCTTACCCTCTCCTTTGGTCACCTTCCCCCCTCATTTTGAGACATTGTAACCATACTGCAGTACGTTTCAAGTGCCCCTGGCTCAATGAAAAAAAAGAGTCTCCTAGCACACGTAAGGTATCTAAGAACCCTAGGCCAGAATTTGTTTGTTGGAGTAGCGACTGCATTGCAGTAGTGCCATAAACATGTGAAAATTGCACCGTAAGCATACATAATCTTAACACTGCCGCTTATTTGAATAACATCATGGCCATTGAAGTTTTCGCGCCAGTAATAACTGGATAATATCAAGTGAGAAAAAAAAATATAGCAGAAAACACAAAAACTATGAGGCTTTTCCCTTTCGAGAGGAAACAAGCCGCAATGGCCATAGCCGAACGCCGCCCACCGTTTCTCTGATAAACGCATATATACAAGCACTGCACAGCGTTTTCTGTAATGAACAGTTATGAAAAAATAGATATCTCACGCTGGAGCCAGAAGTTCGACGAGGAGACTTGCCTTCTTCATGCCCTTTGTAGGAACATTGGCTCTAGCCTGACACATTCTTTGTTCGAGCACTCATCATAATATGCATATATATTTTTTCAAAATTCTGCATTTTAACTTTATTGACATTGATGAGAATTACGAAGAATGCACATAACCTTGCTTGTACACATCGCCATCAGGGCGAGCACCGTGTCAAACGACGTAGACGCTAAAAGCAAAAATCACTCAATTTCTACGTAGTTCTGCAAACAGACCACAGGCATAAGAGATTTAACAGAGTTATCAAAGCTTTTCAAAAACGAGAACGATTTCCATGGAGACGGGAAGAACTCGGGCAATAATGTTTTTGCGTATGAAATTCTAATAACAGTGGCCAAAAAGTGTACTGACAACAGGTACATTGTAACGCTTTCGTACTGAGAGCCGGTAAGATACGTAGGCTCACAGAGGAGCATCGTTCTATTTCACGATGGTCTTTGTACATTGCAATACGCTTAGTTTATCAAGCAATCCTAATAGTAGCACGAAAGTTGTATGAAAGCGTGTTTGCGACTCTCTGCACTTTTGAAATGAGCTGATTTCTATTGCTTGTTTCTATGATCGGCGCACGTACCGGTTCCAAATGTAGCGCGTAGGTTTTACTCGACGATCATGGCACGTAGCTAAGGAGTCTACGCAGAAAAGCATGTTAAAAAGTATGCGCAAGATGTCTATAGAAATGTTCACGACCCTACAGGAGAGACGTGACATGTATACGCAAACCTGGAGCATCGGATGCTGACATGGGGCATGCATATTGGAGTCAGATGTAATACCGAATTATTTATAACACGGCAGAAGCTGCAACAGTGTGTTTTCTATGCATGAGCACAAAATGTCGGAGCTTAGCCGGTCGCGTTTGGTCTCATAAACAGCATATTATGTTTATTAGGCTAATTCTCGTGCGGTTACTTGCCAACCATGACTGGAATGTCTTCAGCTCCTCGTTATTTTTCTCCTGCAATTCGCGCGTTTTATGTGCGACAAAAATAAACGCCGTGTCGTGCGCGTATGTGGCTGCGTATAATTTAACAGCAACGACAGAATACTGTCGATAAAACTTGAAAATGATTCGTTCCCGACGACTGAGCCTTCAGGTGAGCCTGCTGTCACGTTGCTTGCGGAAGATATTGCATCACACATGACCAATTTTTGCCTGTCAGAGAGTTCACTTTTAAGAAGCGCAAAGATATTTTGCTTTTGTTTGAAATCTTCTCTACCAAATTCAAATTTCGAACCTTAGATATGCTGGTGAACAGTCTCGATCGTTTCTCGAATGCCAAAAAACGGGTATTCGTCATTTACAATACGTTCACACGACATCATGTTTTGTAAGACTCCTCGTTCAATGACATTCTAAGTGGTAAGTTGTCCAAGTATACTACTTGTCAACCGAAGAATCAAGACTCGTGCTAGCAAATCTTGGTCTTTTCCTTGTAGTACATAGACATTCGAATGCTTAAAGCATGCATTCGTAGTAAAACACGCACAAAGTGGCACGTCGAATTGCCATGCTCTACGCCTGCAAACCTGCAGAAAAAGAAATTATTCTAGTACTCGGTCTCTACATGCTGCCGCGAAGCACCTGCTGAAAAATTATTTTGTTTTAACCCAAAGTGATTCGTTCCATCTCTGCCTTGATTCAAATATTTCAAGTTCTCTTTTCAGCAGCATTTCGTGAGGACCGACCGGTCGACTTACAGACAGAAGGAAGGCATTAGGTGAATATAGCCGTTTGTGATATCTATATTGGCTGTCGCCAATAAATGCACGTCACTTTTTGTGAGTTTTTTTAAGTTAGAGCCTGTACGTTTAAGAGCTGCTCGCTGCACTGCCTAACTTGTGGAGCACGAATGACCGCTGTTAAATACTCATCAACCACGCGTACAGGTTACACAACGTCAGGTACATTTCCCATTACCCTTCGTTACGCCGGATGTATCCTTCTGCATGACTCGTTGGCTCATATATCAATACCTCCAGCGTCAGCAAGCAAGTGAGTGATAATGACTCTCCTCATTTATGCCCACTGCTAGACGAAGGCCTTTCCAAGCGGTATCTAATTTGCGGCACATTAGACAGCAAAAGAACAAGCTGAACTGGTTAAACACCATGCAACGAAATGAAAATGTTGGGAAGGTTCTTGCGCCCATGCAGCAGAGAGTTTGTGCAAACACACGAAGTTGGATAGGAGCTGTAAATTACTGCAGCAACTCACCGCTCTATTGCCCCCGTGAAATCGCAAATGTTTAAGGGAAGTACTAAAAAATGTGTTTGCTAGGGGGACAGGCTAAAACATTCTCGAGCACGAAACATCGCTTTCCTTTGTTTGAGGTTCATTACAAACGAATTTGTGTGGTTTATGTAAATCAACCCGAGGAACCGTTTACGCAGGCAGTCGCGTAGCAGCTTAATTCAATGTACTCGATATTTCTGTTATTCTACCGCGCCTAAGCTATTTAAAAGTTGAAAGGAAGCATTTCTCTTCGTATCTGAGGTGCAGCTCGATTGGACCTGTTTTGAGAAATAAAAGTTGACCGCGCCGCGATAACGCGATTCGGAGTCCATTAGCATTTAAGTTTTTTAGCAAGTAATTTAAAAAGTTATTTTTAAAACAAACTGACAATATGCTAAGGTCAACTCCATTCTCCTTTCTTTTTCTGATTTCAGTTTCTCAGAGATACCTCGGCGAAAGAACAAAACATTTATTTACCTAACTTATTAACAAGTTAATAATGAAAAAGTTTCCTCCAGTTGATTTTATCCATCTATCCGTATGACTTAAGATCTAATGAAACTAAGCTTGATTTCTTGGGCCGCAATAACTGTATCCTAATATTTTTCCTTTTCGAATTTCATCGCAGCTTCGAGTGGTGTTCCATCCACAGATCACAGCGATTGCTCGGCCGTAAATATTGAATGACAAGAAAGGAATATTATTGAGGAAAAAGAATCGTTACATTATACCGGCCTTGAATTAGATTGCAGTGCTGACTCTGATCTTCAACTGAAAAACACGCTTGCGAAACAATCCAAATTGTTTTCTCCGGTTAAAATTTCCACAGCTCTCTCAGTCAAAATTGTAGAGCATTCTGTCGTGTTTCAAGGCTTCATTTAACGAAGAGGCACACTGAACTTGAAACATCCTTCATTGCATGGCAAGAACTTAACGTGGCCGACTGACAGCCAAGGAATATAACGGACAAAAAGCACGCCCCAGTTTGGCGGCCAGCGATTCTATTATATAGAGACAGTGGCCTAGTGCGATGTGATCGCGATGCGGCCCACGTGGCCGAAAGGAAACCGCTACTACAAACGTACACGTGTAGAGATATGCGACACATTCAACAGAAGCGCAACATTGAATTCATGACAAACTGCGGGCATTTCTGATGCTTCCATAAAGCACGGCGCCACAAGTGACTTGCTAAGGCAATGCCCGACGTAACGCTTTTCCCCACGGATAAATTTTTTAGCCTTGTTTCGCTTTTTTTCGGGATGCTTCCGTCTTAGTAGCGTACGAATTCAATCTCGCGTGACGCAGATAGCCAATGATAACGAACGTAGCCAGTGTTTTCTCCACGTCCGCCACATTTCAGGCACACCATTGTGCATCTCCATGTCTTTGATGACGATGTTATAGAGATTTCTTTTTTCATGGGTGCTGCCACATTGAATAGGCAGTGCTGCCATCTAGGTGCCGTCGGCATGCTAGCTTGGGCGAACACTTCGTGTCCTATGCCAAGCATACGCTCGACGCCACTTCCTGGTGTTTTTCTTTTTTTCGTGTTCGCGTGGTCCGCTTACTATGAGGTGGCATCCTCTAAGGTGAAAATCGTTCTGTGAGACGTACTGAAAGGATTCAAGTGCGCGTGGCCACTTGAATTTGTGATGGTGTTGAGCCGGACGGACCACCCAGCGCGATGTGGACACTTATGTTTAAGCCTGCGATCGGACTTCGAATTGGATCGTGTACTGCTGGAATTTATTTCACTAATGTGACCTTGCTGCGGTATTCTCACTGTAATTCTAAGCTGTGCTTTAGCAGTGATGAGTAGTTAAGGAACATGCGCAACGATCGTTACCGCGAAGAGCGTGGTTACCGTTCTGCTACGGATTAAGTTGCGCTGTTTTGTTTGAGAGGCGTTGACCTTGTTATACGTAGGTACACTGCATGACTACCTCGTTTGTTGTACGCGGTATCCGCCAACGAATAAAATTGTAGTGGGTAGTGATGACAAGAATGCAGTGGAGCATGGTGATCGAGTGGGCGTGTGCGGACTGCGCGAGTGTCTGCATTGACCGCTGCTAGGTTTTATAGATCTGTTCGTTCTACACTACACAGCGACGCATAAGCCGATCACGTGACATTACCATGCGTGGTATCATGGCAGTGTTATCCGGCGTCCCAAACACACACACACACACACACACACACACACACACACACACACACACACACACACACACACACACACACACACACATTGTCACGTGGTAGTGACGGTGAAGAAAGAAGCAATAACACAGTAGCAATACTGTGAACGAGAAAACTAACTTTTATCGGGCGAACCTGTGCCCACAAAAACAGGCTACACTTATAGCACAACGATAGCGGCGAACACGGTCGGCGATCGTCGGAAAAAACTGATCAGCGGGTCAAGCGCGTCGGCTTTTATAGAGCAATCGTCGAATGTTCCAGATTACCTGATGGGACCCGCGTGTCTTCCACAAAGTTCTACACCATTCATGTCACGCGATGAAATCTGATAACACAAGGTTCGGCGACAACAGACACGCGGATAGAAGCATCGATAACTTTCCAGAAACTTCGGATACATGCAAGCGCGTCCCGCGCTGCGCGATAAGATTTGTTAGGCGGTGAAACCTGGTCGCCCGATAAATATAAATACACGTGTCAATACCCCCCTCTTAAAAAGCATCGTCCCGATGCTACAAAGAGAGCGAAACACAAAGGGACACTTATTAAACATAAGTAACAAAACAACGAAAAGAAACAAAGTCCAAAGGTCAGTTACGCGAAGTCCCAAAGTTCGTCAACGCTGGTGGTACGGCTTGAGCCGCACAACGTGGACAATTTCAGGTCGTGAGCGGCGCCGCTGTGACAGCGAAATGCCGTCTGGCACGACCTCGTAGTCCAGTACACCAATACGTCGGATGATCTTGTACGGTCCAAAATAGCGACGCAAAAGCTTCTCGCTCAGTCCTCGTCGGCGTATAGAGGTCCATACCCAAACACGGTCGCCGGGCTGGTACTCGACGAAGCGTCGTCGGAGATTGTAGTGTCGGCTGTCGGTCCTCTGCTGGTTCTTGATTCGCAGGCGGGCGAGCTGTCGGGCTTCTTGGGCGCGCTGGAGATAGGTAGCGACGTCAAGATTCCCTTCGTCCGTTACGTGCGGCAGCATGGCGTCGAGCGTCGTCGTCGGGTTCCTGCCGTAAACCAACTTGAACGGCGTGATCTGTGTTGTTTCTTGCACCGCCGTGTTATAAGCGAATGTTACGTACGGCAGGACGGCATCCCAGGTCTTGTGTTCGACGTCGACGTACATCGCTAGCATGTCGGCGAGGGTCTTATTCAGTCGTTCCGTAAGACCATTCGTCTGCGGGTGGTAAGCCGTTGTCCTCCTGTGCCTTGTCTGACTGTATTTCAGAATGGCTTGGGTGAGCTCCGCTGTAAAGGCCGTTCCTCGGTCGGTGATGAGGACTTCTGGGGCGCCATGTCGCAGCAGGATGTTTTCGATAAAGAATTTCGCCACTTCGGCTGCGCTACCTTTCGGCAGTGCTTTTGTTTCAGCGAAGCGGGTGAGGTAGTCCGTCGCCACGACGATCCACTTATTTCCGGTTATTGACGTCGGAAAGGGTCCCAGCAAGTCCATCCCGATCTGCTGGAATGGTCGGCAAGGAGGCTCGATTGGCTGTAGTAATCCGGCTGGCCTTGCCGGCGGTGTCTTGCGTCGCTGACAGTCTCGGCATGTTCTGACATAACGGGCGACGTCGGCGGTCAGGCGCGGCCAGTAATACTTTTCTTGTATCCTTGATAGTGTCCGGGAAAATCCGAGGTGTCCAGCGGTCGGATCGTCATGTAGGGCATGCAATACTTCTGGACGAAGTCCTGACGGGACAACAAGAAGGTAATTGGCGCGGACTGGCGAGAAGTTCTTCACGAGTAGACTGTCTTGAAGCGTGAAGGAAGATAATCCGCGCTTAAATGCCCTGGGGACAACGTCGGTGTGCCCTTCCAAATAATCGACGAGGCCTTTAAGTTCCGGGTCCGCTCGTTGTTGTTCAGCGAAGTCTTCCGCGCTTATTATTCCAAGGAAGGCGTCGTCATCCTCGTCATCTTGCGGCGGCGGGTCAATGGGGGCGCGGGATAGGCAATCGGCGTCTGAGTGTTTTCGTCCGGACTTGTATGTTACGGTGATGTCGTATTCTTGTAGTCTGAGGCTCCACCGTGCCAGCCGTCCTGAGGGACCCTTTAAATTCGCTAGCCAACACAAGGCGTGATGGTCGCTGACGACTTTGAATGGCCTGCCATATAGATAAGGGCGAAATTTCGCTGTAGCCCAAACGATGGCGAGGCATTCCTTTTCGGTTGTAGAATAATTGCCTTCCGCTTTTGACAACGACCGGCTAGCGTAAGCTATCACGTGTTCATGTCCATCTTTTCTCTGGACCAGGACGGCGCCGAGGCCTAGGCTACTGGCGTCAGTGTGTATTTCGGTATCGGCGTGTTCGTCGAAGTGCGCAAGTACGGGCGGCGACTGCATGCGTCGTTTGAGTTCTTGAAATGCCTCGGCCTGCGGCGTTTCCCACTTGAACTCGACGTCGCATTTAGTTAGCTGCGTCAGCGGCTCAGCGATGCGTGAAAAGTTCTTGACAAAGCGCCTATAGTAGGCACACATGCCAAGGAATCTGCGCACTGCCTTCTTGTCGATTGGCTGCGGGAACTTTGCGATGGCAGCTGTCTTCTGCGGGTCGGGGCGTACTCCAGATTTGCTGATGACGTGGCCTAGGAATAGAAGCTCATCGTAAGCGAAGTGACACTTTTCCGGCTTCAGGGTGAGCCCTGATGACTTGATGGCCTCTAATACTGTCGCAAGCCGCTTAAGGTGATCGTCGAAATTTCCGGCGAAGACGACGACGTCATCCAAGTAAACAAGACAGGTCTGCCACTTCAATCCTGCTAAAACCGTGTCCATCACGCGCTGGAACGTTGCAGGCGCCGAGCACAGTCCAAACGGCATAACTTTGAATTCATAGAGGCCGTCTGGCGTGATGAAGGCGGTCTTTTCGCGATCCCTTTCGTCGACTTCTATTTGCCAGTAGCCAGACTTGAGGTCCATCGATGAGAAGTATTTAGCATTGCAGAGCCGATCTAATGCGTCGTCTATCCGTGGGAGGGGGTACACATCTTTCTTCGTGATTTTGTTCAGTCGACGATAATCGACGCAGAAACGTAGGGTTCCGTCCTTTTTCTTCACTAAAACAACTGGAGACGCCCACGGGCTTTTCGACGGCTGGATGATGTCGTCGCGCAGCATTTCGTCGACTTGTTGTCTTATAGCTTCGCGTTCTCGCGTCGAAACTCGGTAAGGGCTCTGGCGTAGTGGTCGAGCGCTCTCTTCGGTGATCATGCGATGCTTTGCGACTGGTGTTTGTCGAATCCTTGATGACGTCGAAAAGCAGTCTTTGTATCGTTGAAGCAGACTTCTGAGCTGTTGCTGCTTAATCACGGGGAGACTTGGATTTATGTTGAAGTCTGGCTCGGGAACTACGGTCGTCGGGGTAGATGCAACAGAATCCGAGAGGACGAAGGCATCGCTGGTTTCCTGTATTTCCTCGATGAATGCGATCGTCGTGCCCTTGTTGATGTGCTTGAACTCCTGGCTGTAGTTTGTCAGCAACACTCTCGTGTTTCCTCCGTGCAGTCGAGCGATCCCTCTTGCGACGCAGATTTCACGGTCGAGTAGTAGACGTTGGTCGCCTTCGATGACGCCTTCTACGTCAGCGGGTGTTTCGGTGCCGACCGAAATAACGATGCTGGAGCGAGGCGGGATGCTCACTTGATCTTCGAGCACACTCAAGGCGTGGTGGCTACAAGGGCGCTCCGATGGTATCGCTTGATCTTCCGACAGCGTTATTGACTGCGACTTCAGGTCGATGATGGCGCCGTGTTGGTTCAGGAAGTCCATGCCGAGAATGACGTCTCGTGAACACTGTTGCAGGATAACGAAGGTGGCAGGGTAAGTCCGGTCATGAATGGTAATTCTTGCCGTGCAGATTCCAGTCGGCGTAATGAGGTGCCCTCCAGCGGTCCGAATTTGAGGGCCCTGCCATGCAGTCTTAACCTTCTTCAACTGGGCGGCGATGCGTCCACTCATTACGGAGTAATCGGCCCCTGTGTCGACTAAGGCAGTGACTGCGTGGCCGTCGAGAAGCACGTCAAGGTCGGTGGTTCTTTGTCTGGCGT
Source organism: Dermacentor albipictus (assembly GCF_038994185.2). Taxonomy (NCBI): domain Eukaryota; kingdom Metazoa; phylum Arthropoda; class Arachnida; order Ixodida; family Ixodidae; genus Dermacentor; species Dermacentor albipictus. The sequence continues at coordinate 147,772,968 of NC_091823.1, read as the reverse complement.
TGCAATTAGGTCGTGGCGTCGGATCACGGCTGCGTCGTGTTGAACTGAAGCTGGAACGTCGCTTCGTCATGTCGTCTTTCGTCGGTGTAGTCTTGGCTTCCTGACTTCGTCGGGACGGCGGCGTGTCGTCATTAGGTCGTCGAGACGGTTTCTTCGTCGTCTTCGTCGGCGGCGGAGGATCTTCGTCAATTCGACGAACAGCAACCGCACCTCCATCGGTTGCTGCTTTTAGTTTTCCGGATATGGGCTCGCAGAGCGGCCCCGGGCTGGGCCGGTGTATGGTCGGTGCTGCGGCGACAGGTAGCGGCCTGGTGACGGCGAACGGGACGGTCGTCGAGGGCTCCACTGAATAGCGGCGAGGTAATCGGCGATGTCACGAGGGCGTTCACCTTCCCTCGGGCGCTGTGCGTTCACGGCGAAGCCTCGCAATCCCAGGTCGCGGTATGGGCATCGGCGGTACACGTGCCCGGCTTCGCCGCAGTGGTAGCAGAGCGGGCGGTGGTCGGGGGCGCGCCAAATGTCCGTCTTCCTCGCGTAGGTGCGCTGGGCGACGGGTGGGCGTGCTGGCGGCGGCGGCGGTGGACGACGGAATTGCGGCGTTACAGGGACCTGGCGTTGTCGCGGAGGGGGAGCTTGACGGCGTGCGATGGCGGCGTAAGTCATCGCTTCTGGCTGGGGCTGCGGTAATTGTGGTTGCACCTCAGGAACTCCTAGCGATCGGTGCACCTCTTCTTTCACGACGTCGGCGATCAAGGCCACTTGAGGCTGCGACGATGGCAAGACCTTGCGCAGTTCTTCGCGCACGATGGCCCTGATGGTCTCGCATAAATCGTCCGTGGCCAGTGATTGAATTCCGGAGTAGCTTGTTGGCTTGGTGCGTCGGTCAAATTGCCGGTTCCGCAATTCCAGTGTCTTCTCGATGCTCGTCGCCTCACGAAGAAACTCGTCGACGGTCTTCGGTGGACTTACCATACCGGCGAAAAGTTCCTCCTTTACGCCACGCATCAGTAGACGTACTTTCTTCTCCTCGGACATTTCTGGGTCGGCGTGGCGGAACAGACGGCTCATTTCCTCAGTGAAAATCGCGATCGTCTCATTCGGCACCTGCGCTCTTGTCTCCAGTAGAGCTTGGGCTCGTTCTTTTCGCACGACGCTTTGAAATGTTTTCAGGAAGCCGCTTCGGAACAGGTCCCACGTCGTCAAGGTGGCTTCTCGATTCTCGAACCACGTCTTGGCGGCGTCCTCCAATGCGAAATAGACATGTCGTAGCTTGTCCTCGCTTGCCCAGTTGTTAAACGTAGCGACCCTCTCATACGTTTCCAGCCAGGTTTCCGGGTCCTCAAATGTGGAACCGCGGAACGTCGGTGGTTCCCTGGGCTGCTGCAGGACGATGGGGGACGCTGGGGCTGCCATTGCGGTTGCCTTGGCCACAATCTTCTTGGTCTTCTCAGGTAAAAGTCCGTGCTCCGGGGGCAGCTGTTGAAGACGGCGGCTTGCTCGGTGGTCCGGGATTACGTTGGTGTTCTGTTCGCGGTCTGGGCTGGGATCACGGCTTGTCGGGGGCGTCCTGTACATGGACGAAAAAGCACCTCCACCAGATGGCACGTGGTAGTGACGGTGAAGAAAGAAGCAATAACACAGTAGCAATACTGTGAACGAGAAAACTAACTTTTATTGGGCGAACCTGTGCCCACAAAAACAGGCTACACTTATAGCACAACGATAGCGGCGAACACGGTCGGCGATCGTCGGAAAAAACTGATCAGCGGGTCAAGCGCGTCGGCTTTTATAGAGCAATCGTCGAATGTTCCAGATTACCTGATGGGACCCGCGTGTCTTCCACAAAGTTCTGCACCATTCATGTCACGCGATGAAATCTGATAACACAAGGTTCGGCGACAACAGACACGCGGATAGAAGCATCGATAACTTTCCAGAAACTTCGGATACATGCAAGCGCGTCCCGCGCTGCGCGATAAGATTTGTTAGGCGGTGAAACCTGGTCGCCCGATAAATATAAATACACGTGTCAATATATATATATATATATATATACACAGTGAAGTAGACGCGCGTATGAAGCGGTTTATTGACGTTTCGGCCGGGGTCCGGCCTTCATCAGTTTCTGATGAAGGCCGGACCCCGGCCGAAACGTCAATAAGCCACTTCATACGCGCGTCTACTTCACTGTGAATATTTACCCGGACCCAGAACTGCTTTTTTTTCAGGTATATATATATATATATATATATATATATATATATATATATATATATATATATATATATATATATATATATATATATATATATATATATATATATATATAGTCAAATAATGAGAAGCCAACAAACACTGACACCATGTACAACATAGGGCAAATTGCGTGTGCTTAATAAATGAAATAAAGTAATGATAAATTAATGGAAATGAAAGTGGATGAAAACACTCCCAGGGTTCTACTAGTACACATAAATACCCAAGAAAGTGGATGGGGAAACGCCGCCGCGGTAGCTCAATTGGTAGAGCATCGCACGCGACATGCGAAGGTTGTGGGTTCGGTTCCCACCTGCGGCAAGTTGCTTTTTCATCCACTTTAATTTCCATTAATTTATCAGTACTTTATTTCATTTATTAAGCACATGCAATTTCCCCTATGTTGTACATGGTGTCAGTGTTTGTTGGCTTCTCATTATTTGACTAATAAATATCGGGCCCCTCGGATAACCCCCTTTCTTCTCGTCTATATATACATATATATATATATATATATATATATATATATATATATATATATATATATATATATACGTGTGCAAACACCGCGTCACTGATGATACACTTCGTGTGTTTGCGTAGCCAAGAGAAATTTCAGCATGTTGTAGTCATACTGTTGCACCCAAAGGCTCCACAGTGGTTTCCCAACGACATTGTATGAACTGGCATCCCGTAAATTTATCAGAGAACGAGCTAACATATCCACACCGTACTGCAGCGCGCGACGCCAACACATTCAAGCAGCACCTCGCCCGCTCGCACGTGCCAGAGGAGGAAAAAGTCACGGCGCGCCCTTTTCTGCTCGCCAAATAAAGAAACGTATATATTCACTACAAATATTGACCCTTTTCTCGGTGGTTCGTGTCATGTTCGATCGCGTTGTGACGTGTCCACTGCTTGTCTCAGCTGCCTGCGTGTTTACAACGGATGTGCGTGACACTGGTGCGGCTCGCCAAACCTCTGTTTCGGGAGATATCGTAGACGGTGACTGGGCGGGTGACTAGTTGCCCGGTGTGGTCGCTATCTGATTATTTTCTGCTTAATCGCTCCTGGGTGTGCTCAGTTGCGATAGATTTGTTCTTACTGCACGCAAGGCTTGCGACATGGCTGTTCTGTACTACATTTTGATAGCTTGCAGCAAATATGTATTATCGCTAGTAACTGGCTTACTCCTGTGGACCGTCTGGAAATATTCAGCTTCGACCACTCCTGCGCTGTCGGTGTAGTCCGTGATTTACTTCCCGCATTTATTGGGCACATTTACTCAAGTAGCGAATATTCATTTATTCTTGACACGTTGGTAATAGAGTGAGCGTAAATTCGCGTCCTAGTTAGGGCAGATGTGTGTAGATAACGTTAGCGAAAATTAACATGACACCTGAACGGCTGCTCCTTTTGTCGTCGTTTAACGAGCGCCGCTCTCTCAGTTGCATTTCTGACAGCTGATCGCGCAGAAGCAGGGCAGAAGAGGCAATGGTTTCGTATTCGCGTGTTGTCGCTGAGGCAGCGCTAGGCGCGGCGCCGAAAGCGCCATCTCGTTTCTCCAGACGAAACTGCTACGCGCAGAGGGTCAATATACACGCTCGAGCACCGCGCTTACATGATGACTGATGTAGCCAGCTGCCGCCATTTGGGCACTCACCATTGCCCTCCAGAGAAGCAACACTTCAACATACAACGTTCACTATCCTTGTTACGGATACAGCGCACTGTGGCTGCGAAGTCGGCTGACAGCGCTACTAAACGGTCCATCCCATTCACTACTTTCACGGAGTGCGCATATTTATCTGTCACTGCAAACTCAAGGGTCCTGCATATTTTTTAGACGAACACGGTAAATCCTCGCCTTTTTGGGGCTGCCGCCACGACCGCCACGACACCCTCACCTGTAATTGAGTCCGATCGCATACTCGGTGACGCGGTGTTGCCTCGCCGTGTCCAAGAAATACTGGAGGTCGGGGTTATACGGCGGCTCCAACGTGTTTCCAGACCCCGTGAACAGCGAGTCGAATGTGATGATACCGCAGAGCCCGTCTGGCGGAAACTGGAACGTGCTTTTGGTGAAACCCTCTCGTACAGTGCACAGCAACGAGCCCAGCAATCCAGGTTTGCCTGCGAGTGGGTAGACAGGGAGTGAACATTACTGATGATAATACAGTCCATGCGCAAGCTAAACATCCACCGGTAGGCCGTAGTGGCGGTTAAATGGCTACGACTGTTATTCGCACTATTCAGATTCGAAAATTGCGAAACATGTGACCAGGCAAATTTTAAACAGGGCAAAGTGTGTTGGCATAATATCACAAGGTCGGGCGTTCGAGATGTTTTCTGTCTGCTCTATTTTTTTTCTTTCTGCACTCGTGCATACGCGCTGCTTGCACTTACATGCTCCACTTTTATAAGGATACTAAGATCATAGGATGGCCTCTCACTGATTGCATCAAGAAAGACGTGCCTCTCCCGTAGGATTTCCCAGAAGACGTCATACTGCGTCCTCTGACAACCCTTCTCCCCCCCCCCCAATCACCCTCGCCCATAGTGACACTCCGCCCCCACGTAAGTCCGCGTGGGTGTCCCCGTGTCCGCGCCCATGTGCCGTCTCAGTGCAACGTAAACGTCGCCACGATAGTGTTACTGCCTACGCCAAATACCTCCTCTCACCTTCCATGAAAAATGACTCCATTACGAACCGAGAGTGTCTGGCTCTTGTGCGGAGAGGTGGAGAATTTTGTCCATGCTAATCTTTCCGGTAGTTCTGCGTACGTAGCCCCCGACCATCACGCTCTCCTTTGAATTTCATCGCTGTATGTTACTCGAGTGTGCTGTTTCCCGGCTGAGCTTTGCGGTCACCAGAGCAGTATTGTTCTTTGGTAGTCTACAAGTGTCGGTGCTTGTAGACAGACACAACCTAACTACCACGTAATTCTTGAGCTATTCGAGATGCTATTGACGCTGTCACCTACGTTCCCTACGTGTCCGAACCTCTTGACATCCGCGGCGAGCAACGTCGTGGTGCCACCTCTCCAGCGCCCCCCCTATCTCTCCCCCCCCCCCATTGAGCATGAAGCATCTGAGGTTACCAAACCAATCGTATGTCTGTCCATGCTATAAGGAGGCTTTTATACCGCCATAATTTTTTACCCTGACGGCCCAAACGCTTCTCTGTCGTTCCTCTTGCAACGTTCCTTAGCACTTTCTTAGCTAATTTCACGGCGCATCGCATGAAGGACATCGCGGTATCTCTGGCAGCTGTGTTTACAATAGCGTCTGCCTGTGATAGTTCTCGCTCTATCTGTGCAGTGCGTTTGTCCTGAAAACACCTGAAAAAATCCAGCCACGTGCTCCCTGTGGATTGCCTTCTGCCTCTCGCTATGCCCAGCGACCTTGTTCGTTCGTGTCGGCTTGGGTCTTCCTCTCTGATTCCAGCTCCCCCAACGGAAACGGGCCGTTTTAGCTGCTGATTACACGGTGCGATACACGGGTAGCTGAGTGGTTCCAGCCAGCTGCACGACCGACGTCGTGGACTCTTTCCTCCACGACGTTTCCTTATGGCCTGCAGGCACACGACGGCTGCTTCCTCACAGGGCGCGCATTTCCCTCGATAGTCAGTTTCGCCACGTCTCGCGCCCTGATTCTACCATGCACATGTTCATCAGCTCTTTCCATACTCAGTGCGATAACCTCGCTAAAGGAAATATGAATATATTTCTTTTCTATTTAGGTATTTAAATTAACTTCAAGTTCAGAAGACTTTACAGAAGGGAGTGGTTACAAGAATAGCCATCACAAATATGCTATAAATGTGAAACAGAATGGCGCTACACGTCAAAGAGAATTATTCTAGGACGGATCACAATCATAACGAGTTGTTTCCTTATTATGGAACGTTCGTTAATGCTTTCATGAAGGCGACGTTATTTTCAATAGCGAGTTTTCATGACGGATGGCGGTTCCAGTCGTGACTGTGCAGCGCTCAGTGATAAAAACGCGATACTTGGACCGCATGGCGGCCAGGTGCTGTGTCATCCCCGATTAGCACTGGATGAGGACTTGGTCAGCCAAGTACAGTCACCACGCATCACAAACGCTCTCGCCCTCGTCGTATGCCGCAGTGCACCAGCTCAGGCTCCCCAGCGCCCGCCGGTGTCATAATCGCCGGCAGTCACGAGGTGCGACTAACTCGTTTGACTCGCTGAGTACTGTACGTGGCAGATGTGAATGTGAAACTGAAGTCGCCCTTCGTTGTGGAACAACAGCTACGTCAATTTGATCAAGTTTATGTAATATGTACCGCGCTAGAACGGTTAGTTGCTTGCGCAGATCACAATGCTGATACGACGTATGAAAAAAACCTCTGAACAAGATATTTTATGGCGAGTTCTTTAGCTTTGTCGGCTTCACTAACTTAACTGCATTTGTGGCATACAGGCCGCACGGTCCTGAGTAGATAGTATTAATTAAACAGAACTGTTTGATGCCATTTCTATTGAGCGCGTTAAATTTGTTTTCCGTGGGTCCCATACTGATGCAGCGTACCGAGTTTAGTCCTGCCTAGGGTTCTTATAGGACAACCTTAAGTATAGTGTGATCCGGGAACGTTTCGTCGAATTTGTCCCAGCATGTTGTAAGCGTTGTTAACGACATACCGAAAGCCCATAGTTAAGAAAGGTTGGATGCAACAGGGCACCGGCGCACTTATGTGAAGACACATTTCCAAATAGGATACTGGTCAGACTATATAAAAAACTTGGTTCTTTAGTTTCTCTAGCTACACGAGCATTCATTTACAATATTGCAAGTTTTATTTATTATCCATAATTTCAACCTACAGAAAACAGTGTGAAGATCAGACTGAAGCTTCATTACGTCATCGTCAGAAGTTATCTCGGGGAATATTATGCAATCAGCGAATAATTGAATGTTAGAAGAAACGCACTATGGCAGACCAAGGCAAGGGCCATGTGGTACACTTTCGTGTACCGCACAGAGCTCAGAGTTATCATCATTGCTGGAACAACTGAGAGCGGTTGTAGAGGGAGTATCATATACATGATAAAAGCTTTTTGTCATTGTTAGGCAGGCTGAATTTATATATAGCAGAAGTTAGTGACACACCTTGTCGGAAACTTTAGAAAGGTCTGGAATCAGCGAGGGATCATTTGCCAATATTTAAATTCAGTTTCTAAGTGTCGGATATTAGCTGTGTATCCCACAAGTATGATATTATAAATTTCCAATGCCGTGCACTGAATGAGTTATATTCTTAAAAGCTGGCAAGGAGAGAAAACAAAATGTGTTCAGATATTTTACGTGGTGTTCTGATAAGTGATATGGCCGGGTCAGTAATATTGCACGCAGATTTTTCCTCAACTGATTGAAAAAGTTCTGTCACCTTGTGGATCTCCGAGTCGGATGGTAGCGAGCGTTCAATAAGTATTTCTTCAAAACTCATAGTATTTTCAAAGAATACCAGGCCGTACCCTTTGAAATTTTGGCGCTTGTTAGATCGCTATGAGATGTTGACAACAGCGTTAGGGATTTGATATTATTTTGGATGCCATGATAATTAGGAGTTATTTGAAACATTGCAGGGTAGGGGTAGTCACATGAGCGAAGCCGACCTATGTTTTTAGCAAAGTTGTAATTGCACGCGAAAAACCTGACTTGATAATGGCTGTTCTCACTTGAAACCGAACGTCATTTTTGAACTGGGATCAGTTCATCAGTAGCATCAGAAATTGCTATTGTGTCATCATCCTTAAAGTTAACAACACTTCTAAACTTTCTTGTGTCCATAAGCATCCTCGCAAGAATGTTGATTAGAAAGTTGCCCTTGCCCGGTTTGATAATCTGAGAAACTTTACTTATTTATCAGTGGCATGTTGTTACGCTAAATAACAATTGTTGTTAGAAGTGTGATCATAGAATGAAAAACAACTCCGAAAAGGACCCCGAATGAACTGGATCTTTCCTGATATGTGGCAAAATACGGTTCCCCAAATTTATACGACTTTAACCTTGCTCTGCCCTATGACAGAAGTGCTTTCAAATGTTACCGCCACGAAACCCCTGAATTCCTCTGTTTTGGATGTCTGCTACAAACCTACGTTACTCTTGTACACGTCACTTTCCTCTGCTATACTGCCTCGAAGAATAAATATGCGCACACGTCAAAGGAACTCCGCGCAGCCTGCCGAGCTTGCATCTTTAGTACGCAAAGATAGTAAGACGCGGATCTACGATCACTCGCGTGTTGGTGCATACATTTCAGCAAGTTCCTTTGTGGTGCTTTTGGGCCCTCACCATCGTGTCGAGCGTGCAGGCATACTCCCTCTTTGCTTTTACGTTGTGCAACAGCAAGTGACGTTGTTTACGTAGCACGAACTAAGCCCTTCCACACTCTCTCTGATGATCACGCTCTTCGCGCCACGTAGGGAATCTTCTTAAAAGGGTAGTGCCGCATTGAAGTCGAAGAGAATAACCATCACAATTCTGAAGGTGATTATAAACAATCCATTCGAGCTCGTGCTATTTTCCACCTTTGCGACGGATGCATGTAATGAGTGCATCGTGTAGCAAATAGCTTTTCTGTCAGTGGTATTTTATTCGCGTAGAATAAAACGCTGCCGAAGGAACAAAAGATTATTTTTAGTAAATGGAATAAATTAAAATTAATTGCATTCTTATGCACTCGAAAGTTTTATTTGCTACTTATCAATATTCCTGGCAGTGGTAATTTCATAAGAATTTCACTGAGAAACGCGGTATGTTGATAACAGTAACTTCATAACAATAGCAATGAGGTGAAAGCGCCCACCAACATTATTAGCAGCGAGTAAAACAATATGGAAATATGAAACCATATCGTTTGTGGTGCTGAGTCGTTTGGTTATTTTATGCCTTGAGTCACTTTGTTATTCGTGTGGTAAAAGTAACAGACATAGAACTGACGGAATCTTGTTTTCTTCACACCAGAATGTCATACTAAAAGGGCGCCAGTGATTTGTCTAACTAACATGCCAGTATGAATGACAAGCGTTAATAGCAGTACGACTAATTTTACTACTGATAATTTCAGTTATGGTAGCTGCACTTGTCCTCGCTGTACGTACGTTGTGCTTTCTTTGTGCTTGGGCTTGCAGGACTTGGGCTTGTAGAACGTGGTCGTGTAGCACGTGGACTTGTAGGACTTCTTCTAGGAGTTGTCACTCTGAGTGTCGTCACACTTTGTGTCGAACCTGTTGTATGAAACATAGAAATCTACAGACTAGCCGTTTCAAGGACACAATTTAGTGTAGGTAGGATCAGCTAAGTGAAAAAAAAAATATAGCGATGGGGGAACAAATAACGCTAACTTGCAACAGATTTTCTTCAAACTTTTTCGCGCAAACAAACAGGAACGAAGAATAGGGGCAAGACAAGGACGAGCGCTTCATCCGAGCGCTTCGTCCCTGTTTGTTTGCGCACAAAAAGTTTTAAGATGAATCTGTTCCAACTAGGCCGACTCGCAGTTCAGATTTTCTTCTTTTATTGACGTAAACACTGCGCAGATAAACAGCCCACTAGCGCGCATCCTGGATGAATTCAACATCATGTTCTTTGGAATCTTTAGTTGTTGCTGTGATAGCCCGAGTGAAGGCTTGGCTGTTATTTCCTTTTAAATAGTCTCGTTCGTTGTCTGCTCACCACCCGCCGCGTTAGCGCAGTGGTGATGGGGTTGCGCCGCTCAGCTCGCTCAGCTCGTGGGTTCAATAACTACTGCGGCGGCTGCATCCTGACGGGGGCTGAGTGCAAAAAAGAAAACGCTCCTGCACCATGCTTTGGCTGAACCAAGTGAACAAAACTATTACGAGGTTGCCCCACTATGCGTGCCTTATATTCAAATCTCTGTTTTGGCACTTAAACTTCACAGCTTAGTTAGTTATAGATTCAGCTGTTTACCGCTTTGCCGGACACAGATTGTTTTATAAAGATTTGTATGGCAGCTTCACACTTTCGCTTTGTGGCAGTCAGATGACTAGTGCTTTTGTTTTGAAAGGCCGTAGCAGCGTTTCATGACAACAGATTACACAAAACACTGCTTCAATTCATACACAACACAGGCCTCACAGCACACATATAATACACACATACGCTCCAAGAATTATGCTTTAAGGGCAAGCCTTCATCGCAATAAAAAAAATAAATCACGCACACGAAAGGTGGCTTACATTTCAGCCATAAAACCGAGGCGTCAGCAAACGTCCAGTCTTACGCCGAATTTGAATCCGGTTGCATTTCTCAGAGGTCTGCGGTCAAACACCGCGTGCAGTGCACGACGCACACCCAGAACGCTTTTGAGCGCTTGCATAATCGATTCTCTGCACACACTGTAATTATTACGCGCGACATAAACATTTCGGTACATTACCAAGGGTCAGTGTTATCGCGGAATGGAAGCACACCACGCCTTTCCGTTTGCCTCGTGCTGTGGGGAATCCTTTTATCGTGTCGCATGGTCAAACGAAAAACATGTTATAGTATGCAGAAACTGCACAACGAGAAGCACAAGTACAAGAGAAGCACAAGTACTAACACAAACAAAAGTTTTCTTGCTTATAAGATGTTATTTATGCATAAAAAACACATATGTAAGCCTGTAATACAAACGCACCATAAGATGATGACCGCTGAAAATACCGATGCCTCAGAAAAAGAAACCTGCCAGAATCGGTGCCTCAGCGAGATGATGGCACGTTAGCCGCATGCTAGCGCCTTGCACGTTAGCGCATGCAGTCCTTTTAACCCGTTTGTGTATCGTGCTTTTTTAGGCGTTGAAAAACTTTGGCGACGTAATAGTAGCTGTCTCGATCTCTCCCATTTTCGATGTGAACCCTGTGGAAAAGAGTATTCAGGAAACATCTTTGAGGCGAGTAGTTGTGCCAGGAACGGGAGACAGGAAAAGGAACTATTATAAAGACGGCAAGTCCTCCAGTTGTGCCAAAGTTGAACACACCGCAGCGCTTCGTTCTCCTAGAAGAATCAGAAAACATCGCCTAGCGCCCGCATAGTCATATAGAGCAATAGGATAAGTGGTAGCTTTGTGGCATCCGGAAGTTTGCATTTTGTGCCCGGTGGTGGCGCTTTGTCACACACCTGCGGCATCTTAAGTGACGGGCGTGGTGCACATTCGTCGCCAATGTCTGCTGCACGTATTTCTTATGAAGCGCACCGTCTCGTCCTGACGAGTTACTAAGGCTTTGCTTGCAGAATTCCTAAAGTGCGTAGTATATGAATGATTTTCTTATTCCTGAACCAAACCATGCCACCACAGAAGGTGGGAGCTGGATGGTGCTGCAGAAAGAATGAAAGAGATCACAGAGAGTTGTGCATATATCACATGTTTGGCGGATAGTTTCAGTCACGTAACGATTACGGCCACACCGTTTTTTGCAAGTTTTGAAGGCCTCCAGCACTTCCTCTTGCGATGTTGCCTAACTCAGTCTGCTGAACTCTTCGCCGTTCAAGCGGCGCTTTCTCACGACGGATTCACAGCGTACGGTAATGAAACGCTGATAAACCGGGTGCCTTAGAAATGAGATATTGAAACTGTATAGCTCTAAGATCTCCTTTTGCTTTCACGTGATCAGGGCTGATCGTCAAGAGTGCGTTTGGGAGTCGACAAAGATGCATAGGAGCGATGCGACGCGTTCATGTTTTGCGTTTGTGAGACAGAGGGATTGGTTCTTGACAAAAGCGAAAGCCTGCCGACCTCACCAGCTTCCTAGCACTCTGCTGACACCTTAACATTGGTCAGCATTGCGGGGAAGGAGGAGAAGGGACGTTCTGCAATTCTGCAAGAGGCAGCTCTGCAAGAGACAGCTCTGCAACTGGCAGTTGATCGAATAGACAGTTACGCCGCACGAGCAGGACTCATCTGTTCACAGCCTAATTCTGAAATACTCGTTATTCGAGGTGAGCACATCAAGATCCCATACCCATCCCAGCTATTGTTAGCAGCCAACCCATACCAGAACTCCAGAAACTTAGGGTATCGGGTCTATTCATCCAAAGCAATGATAATAACGCCGAATCCATGAACAGACTTTCTGCCGCCGCCTATGAGACAACACGTTTAATCAAAGAGATTGCAAATATGAGAAAAGTATGAAGGAAAAGCAGCTGTGCACATTAGTGCATCACTTTTTTTTTTGAGCCGCTTCACCTACTTTGTGGCCTACTGTTAGGATTGGCATCTGGCACCACGTGCAGAAAGGAATTTGAACCGACCATCTCTCACCCTGCCTCCTGGAAATGAGGCATGACTTCGCCTTCTATTGTTGGCGTCCTGCACCTTGTACAGAAAGAACATTCTCTCACCCGACCGTCTTCCGCCAGGCCTCGTCAAAATGAAGCGTGAATTCCTAATTCGCCATGACCATTTCGAGTGTCTGCCGGTCTGGCGGAAGCCCCGCAATGTACAGGCCTCTTTTGTGTGTGCGTGCGTGTGCGTGTGCGCGCGCGCGTGTGTGTGCGTGTGTGTGTGCGAGTTTAGAGGGACCCTTTCCTCGAACAAACTACAGGAGAACTTCCACGAACCCGCAAGGCGCAGAGGAGATGGACAGGCGTCTACAAATCCGGGAGGCGGGACGGCCTCCTCCTAGCAGCAGACTCGGTATAACAAGAGGAGGAGGGGCCCTCTTTCTGTGCCGGTGATGTGACGTCGATGGAAGCAAGATCCGTCCCACGATTGGAGAGAGCCTTTTAAGGCGCTCCGAAATGTACTTTTAATCACTTCAGCTCTTCTCAATCTTTCACCAAATTTTGAATAAACCGTGCAAGTTTCGCACTAGAAATTTGTCTCGCCCTTGCTTGGTCGCCATGGTCTACCGGATGCCTGCAGCCAGCCGACAACGCCACGCTACCCAATAAGTAACGTCGGTCAAGCTTCGATAGGCAGGCGCCGCTACAACTCGGCAGCAGTACGATACGCTGCCCTGGAGTACGCAAGAACTTGGTGGCAGCGGTGGGATACGCAACCTAGGAGACGCCAACTTGGACGACAACATCGAGATTGTAGCCTCTTCGTCCTGGTGACAACGTTAGGAAGGAAGGTGTCTGGATTCATGACTACATATGGTGAGTGCACGGCTTTTCTTCACTATGATATCACTTGGCTTTACGTATGCATTGGAAAGTACAGTGCAGTTATTTTTCTTCAACGGTTGACGGAAGTTTTGAGTAGGTCACGGTTGTTATAGAGTGAAGAGTTAGCAACACTAAGGGAAGCCATGAACTTGAAGGCACTAAAGAAGCCGGAATTGTTGAGCTTGGCCAAAGAGTTGGGCCTCCAAATTGCCGAATCAAAGAGCAAGCCGGAAATCATTGAGGCGATCGAAGCGATCGGGGCATACGACGATGAACTGAAGGAATGCCTAGAGAGCATTGCAGAGAAAGTAAAAGAGCGTAAACGCCTAGAGAAAGAGCGTAAGCGCCTAGAGGATAAAGAGGACCACGAGCGGGCAGCACGTGAGGCCAAAGAAGAGCGCAACGGTGTTGCACGCGACGCACACGAAATGAGGCGCCTAGATTTTGAAGAGCGCGAGCGCGCCGCACGTGAGGCCAAATAGCGCGACCTCGAAATGAAGCGCCTAGCGATTGAGCTCCTGCAAGCTCAAAATACTGGGAGACCTAGCACAGAAGCACGTGAAAGCAAGCGCAGAATGACAGACTTGATGGCACCCTACGCAGTAGGAGGCCATCACGCACGTGTGAGAAGGCAAAATTCGCGAGAAACACGTGGCCGCAACGCTTGCTTACGTTACTGCCACGTGAGGCAGCTGATATCATCGCCCGCATGGGGAAAGAAGCAGAGGACTTCGATGAAGTAAAAGCGAACCTGCTTAAAAAGTATAGATTATCAGCAGAAGCATTTAGGCGAAAATTCAGGGAAGTAGAGAAGACGAAAGACGAGTCATACTTAGATTTTGCGTACACCTTGAAGGTAAACCGGAAGGAATGGCCCAGAGAAGAGGGCGCACTCTCGACGCCGAAAAGACAATGCGGTGCGTTGCTTTAGAACAGTTCCATCACCGGCTTCTAGTAAACATAAGTATTGTGTGCAGAATAGGTCAGGCGTAGACACTATCGCGAGAGCAGCAGATCTCGCTGAGGAGTAAGTAGCCCGCCGTGCGTTCGAAGGCAACGAAGCTCCTAAGAAGGAGGTGACTCAATACAGACCCGACAAGCCAGAGCAATGGTCAAAGTCGAGTCCATATAAAACAATGGAAAGATCAGATTCGGTGAAAAGTAGTGACGAGAACAGCAAGGGGAGGGAGGAGTCACTCGAACAGAGGGCCACAGAGTGCCGAAAGGCAAAACAGAAAAGCTTTCGAGGCCAAGAAACCAATAGTTTGCTATTACTGCCAGCAAACGGGGCATACCTCCATGGGATGCAAAAATCGCAATCTAGTGTTGATGTCACTAACTAGTAATGAGGAAAATCTGAAATTGCTGGAACCATACATTCGAGATCTCGTGGTAAACGGCAAACCATGTGGGGTGCTTCGCGACTCGGCAGCCACAACGGACGTAGTGCACCCGTCGTACGTAGAGGAAGGCCAGTTCACGGGAGAATGTGCTTGAATAAGGCAAGCCGTGGAAACCTCCAGTTTTTGTCTCCCTGTGGCCAAGATTCGTATTGAAGGCCCTTTTGGAGTACTGGACGCTGAATCTTCCATCTCGGCACCTCTCCCGTCTCAGTATCCATATTTGTTGTCTAACAAATCAGAGGATTTGCTGCGACGCAGGGGAATCGGGTTTAGTGAAGCGATAGTGCAAGCCTTAACTCATTCCAAGGCAAGGGAGCTCGCGGCCAAGGCAGTGTACGAATGTGCAGTGGTGGAGAAAACCGGTTTGACGGAGGATTCGTTAACCAGCACCAAACAGGACAGCCCTATAGGGGATAATGCGGAAAGTACACGAGGTAATAAAGCGGTCAGGAAAGCAGCAGAGCCTGCAATGTCTCGCGAGGCAGAATGCCGACAAAGATTATTGAATGTAAGGCCTGCTGCATTGATTGCTGAGCAGGAAAAAGGTTCCACCCTGCGTAACCTAAGGCCGGACGCTAAAGAAGGTGTGGCCCAACAGAACGTGAAGTTCCTCAAGAGGGCAGGCGTGCTCTATAGAAAGTACACCAGTCGAAAAGGAGTGCAATTCGACCAGCTCGTGGTGCCGCATCCCTATCGTGAGCAGCTCCTGCACCTGGTTCAGGGGGCTTTTGGACAGGGTATCTGGGCATTCGTAAAACAAAGGACCGCCCATTGCAGGAATTTTACTGGCCCGGCTGCTTTCGAGAAGTAGAAGCATTTGTAAGAAGCTGCGACACATGCCGACGCATAGGCATGCCCGGAGATAAGGCTAAATCACCAATGAAACTTGTTCCCGTTATCACGGAGCCATTTCGCAGGCTGATAATAGACACAGTAGGACCATTTCCTGCTACGCAGTCTGGCTATTGACATATTCTTACTGCACTATGCCCCACAAGGAAATTTCCCGAGGCAGTGCCTCTCAAAGAACTAAGCTCGGTCGAGATCGTCAGCGCGCTTTTATCTGTCTTCACGCGAGTAGGGTTTCCCGCAGAAATCCAGTCAGATCGTGGATCCGTCTTTACGAGCGCACTGACCTCGACGTTTCTGGAAAGATGCGGTATCAAAATTATTCACAGCTCAGTGTACCAACCGCTGTCAAACGCGGTAGAGAAAGTCCACTCAGTCATGAGACGGCTTTTGCGAGCCCTTTGTTATGAGCACAAAGCCGATTGGGAAAGTTGCTTGCCTGCAGTAATGTTCGCGCTTCGAAGTGCACCGCACGAACCAACAGGTTTTTAACCTTCAGAGCTCGTTTACGGACGCTGCCTTCGCTCCCCTCTTCGCATTGTTCGAGAAGCCTGGGAAGGCAGGGCAGATGATCCTTTGGTTGTGGCATACGTGCTAGAGCTGTTGCACCGTCTGCACGCTTCTCACGAATTAGCAGGGCAGGAAATGCGTAAGGCACAAAGCAATGCTAAGCATTACTATGACAGGACGGCTCACACGCGATGCTTTGAAGTGGGGGAATAGGTAATGATCCTGAAACCCTCGTTGAAAAACAAACTAGAGGTTCAATGGGAAGGACCGGTTGACATAATTCAGAAATTATCTGAAACAAACTACGCAATCATGGTACCGGGAAAACGAAGGACACCACAAGTGTCCCATAGCAATTTACTTAACCCCTACCGGCAGAGGGAGGCCATTGTGAACATGTCCCTTAAGAAATCTGAGGAGATGCCTGTCGACTTTCCGGAGTTCAGCCGTGACGGAGGCAAAAGGCATTCACGAGACCATTGACAAGTTAGTAGAACAGGCGGAGTTGAATCCCACTCAAAGCGCCGAACTGAGGGAACTCGTGTTTGAATTGAAAGACGTATTTTCAGACACGCCGGGCAGGACTACTGCGATCGTTCCTGACATCGAGTTAACGTCATCGGACCCTGTCCGTTCGAAAGCTTATCGCTCTTAACCTCGTGAACGTGAAGTCATGACCACTGAAATAAAGAAGATGTTAGAGCTAAGTGTAATCGAGCCAGGAGAGAGTGATTATACCTCACCCCTTATCTTAGTTGAGGTCCCCAGAAAGGAGCCGCTATCATGTATCGACTACCGCAGGCTCAATTTAATCACGAAGGACCAGACTTATCCAATACCGCCTATCGAGAAAAGGCTTGAGAAAGTGAGCAGTGCTAATTTCATCTCTACACTCAATTTAATCAGTGGGTACTGGCAGGTTCCGTTGACCGAGAAGGCAAGCAGGCTTGCGGCGTTTATTTCTCCGAGGGGAACCTTTCGTCCGAAAGTCCTGAGCTTTGGATTGAAGAATGCGCCGTATTGCTTCTTTAGCCTTATAGACCAGGTGCTACGAGGAATGGGGGACTTTGCACTTCCGTATCTCGATCACATAGCAATCTTTTCTTCATCATGGACGGACTATATGCAACACCTGCGAGCCGTGATGTCTAGTCTACGAGAGGCCAACTTATCTGTTAAGGCTCCCAAATGCCATTTAGGGCACGCGGAGGTAGCTTATCTAGGTCATGTGATAGGGTAAGGCCATCGTCGGCCTTCTGAGGTTAAACTGACTACAATAGACAACTTCCCGCAACCATGCAACAAGCTGGACATCAGATCATTTCTTTGCTTGGCGGGTTATTACCAAAGATGTATCCCGTGGTATTCCGAGATTGCGAGTTCTTTAACGGATGGTCTCAGAAAAACAGAACGACGAACGGTAAAGTGGGATGACGCAAAATAAAGGGTTTTTAGTATACTGAAGAACGCACTAACGAGTCAGCCTGTGTTGAACGCGCACGACTACTCTAAGCCATTCATTCTTGAGTGTGAAGCCAGTAACAGGGGTATGGGGGTGGTGCCCTGTCAAAAGAGAGATAACGAGAACGAACACCCTGTACTGTACGCCTGTAGAAAGCTTTCAGTTCGTGAGGAAGCATAGAGTGCATCAGAAAGGAATGCGCCTGCGTAGTATGGCTGGTGCAGAAGCTAGCTTGCTATATGGCTGGTTCAAGATCCACCATAGAGACGGACCCCTGTCCCCTCACATGGCTGAAGTCCATGTCTACGAAAAATGGTCGTCTTTTGCGCTGGAGCTTGGCTCTTCAAAAGTACAGCTTCGATATTCGCTACAAGAAGGGTACGCTTAACGGCAATGCCGACGGTTTGAGTTGTTGCTCCTAGAGTAACGAAAGCCTCATGCTCACCCAGGTTTACGTGGCATTTGTACGTAAGTTCATACGTTTTTTCCGAAGTGTAGCTGATTGTTAGCTGATTTTATTAACCACGTCTTAACGCTTTCAAGAAATGGCTGTTTTCAGTGTTCAGGGGGGAGGGACGCACGTAAGGAATGGGAAAGGTGTAGCGGGTTTTACTTTTTTTTTCAAATCCTGATGTGTCTTGGAGGAGGGTGGCCTTGTGCTCGCTGCTTTGCGGTTGTGGGTTCGGCACTGTTCTGGGGTGATTGCTTGCTCACACAGGAAACGAAAAGTTTCGAGACCTGCTTGCAAGACCAATTTCACTGGAACGGACCAGGGAGGAAAAGTCACAAGAGTGCCACGAGGACTGATAACCACTCCCAGGGATCTACCAGCTAAGAACTAAGGCTTCTTCATCTCTAATGGAAATTCTGCTACTGAAACGCCGATCTCTAGCACAGCGGCTGCTGGGCCCTACACGTCGGGATATTCCTCCACCGCCGGAGATGCTGTTAGGGTTGGCGTCTGGCACCACGTGCAGAAAGAAACTTCAACCGACCATCTGTCACCCTGCCTCTTTGATATGAGGCGTGACTTCACCTTCTGTTGTTGGCGTCCTGCACCTTGTGCAGAAAGAACTTCCTCTCACCGGACCTTCTTCCGCCAGGCCTCGTCGAAATGAAGCGTTACTTCCTAATTCGCCATGACCATTTCGAGTGTCTGCTGGCCTGGCGGAAGCCCCGCAGTGTACAGGCCTCTTTTGTGTGTGTGTGTTTGTGTGTGTGTGCGAGTTTAGCGAGACCCTTTCCTCGAACAAACTACAGGAGAACTTCCACGAACCCTCAACGCGCAGAAGAAACGGACAGGCGTCTACGATTCTGGGAGGCGGGATGGCCTCCTTCTTGCAGCAGGCTCGGTATAACCAGAGGAGGAGGCACCCTCTTTCTATGCCGATCACCTGACGTCGACGGAAGCAAGATCCCTCCCACGATTGTAGACTTTTAAGGGGCTCCGAAATGTACGTTCAATCCTTTCATGCTCTTCTTCTTTTCTTTCACCAACTTTTGAATAAACCGTGCAAGTTTCGCACTAGAAACTCGTCTCGTTCTTACTTGGTCGCCATGGCCTACCGGATGCCTGCAGCCCGCCGACAACGCCACGCTACCCAATAAGTAACGTCCGTCGAGCTTCGATAGGCAGGCGCCGCTACAATTCGGCAGCAGTACGACACGCTACCTTGGAGTACGCAAGACTACCTGCAGCTCTATGCTGCAGAAAAGATGAAGCTTGAGTGCGTAATCAGACAGACATTCAGAGCGGCGTTGGGGATACCCCACTCTGCATTTACAGCAAGGTTTCTCCGTCTTGGCATTCATAACACATTTGAAGACTTGTGCGTGGCCTACATCATCACAAATATGGCGCAGCTCACTAAACCTGAAACAGACAAAAGTATGCTCGCCAAACTAGATGAAAACGTAGAACGACAAATAAGTGAACCAAGATATCGACCCCCACCAATCAGGAACGGCTCGCACTTAAAGGTCTTCCCCGAAAATTGGCCGACGATTACGCTTCTTGGTAATGCGATCGTTTAGTGCAGCTGCTGCTTTATTTCAACGACAGGCAACCACATAAGAAACGGGCAGTGCCGAAAGGAGGTGGTTCCGCGTTTCGGATTTGGCAGCACACAGCGCGATCCGCTGCTATCGACCAAGTGCTCCCGCGACGCGCCATATTATAGTGGGTCACCGCCGCGGAGAGGAGGGTAGACTAGCAATTATTATTTAATGCTTCTTCTGAGGTGGGGTGAGGAAACGGGCGGAGAGCAGGGGTATTCAGTAGAGGTCACACACTCATTCACTCACAGACAGTCCTCAATATGGCCGCACAATGTTGGGGTGGGAAATAGAATAAGGGGTCGAAACGTCTTTCCGGTCACCGCAATGGCACTGCGCTAGGTAAGGGGAAGTACAGGGCAAGAGGGGAGGTGGGAGAAGGTCAGCCAGCCGTAAGCACTGCCAGGGGCGACAAATGCCACTGACAAACGCGCCACGCAAACGGGCAAGCGAGAGACACGGCTGAGAGCCGTACAGCCACGCGACGCGGAGACGGAAGAGCGGAGAGCCGTGGATCACGCGCGAGGCGGCAAAAAGCACCCGCCGCTGGCACCGCGGCAGTGCCGCGACAGCGAGAGAAGTGACCGCGAGGGCGGAGTTGACGGTAGCGGCGAGAGTCACCGCAACGGTGCTGCGCGGAGGAAGAGCAAGAGGAAGAGCAAGACTCACACCGCGCGCGAGAGATGGCAGCAGGAGCGCGCGCAGCTAGACCAGAGCGTAGATGGTGACTTTGGTTACGGCGGGGCAGGACGGTGACGCGAAATGCAGGAACGGACCGCAAAGAACTACGTTCTAAAATATGCATCCCATGCCGCACGAGGGTAGGAGGAATATCTAGCTCCGAATAGAGCATTCGCAGTGGCAAGAATTAGGCGTACGCATGCCACAGTCATTTCTGCCTCCTTCCGTATACGCACATCCGTAATGGCTGAGGAGGTGGCCATCGCTTTCGCAATTACAAATTCACAGGCAGATATTATCTTCAGCGACTCCAAGACTGCCACGCACAATTTCGCCCAGGGCACCATTCTTCAATCCACTTTAATGTTCCTAGTAAGATCACTTCACCAGAAAGGGATAGTTAATAGATCTGGGGACAGGTACTTTCTGAAAACCCTGAAAACGAAGCGGCTCATCATAGATCCCGAGATTTAGTCGCCCGGGTGGGGAGCACTTGCGCCCTTGGGACAGCCAAGGACAGCCTAATTTCATTTCACGATCTGAACCACCACATTCCGCCTTGGACGAAGCAAATTTCCGCCTCCAAATAAGAAGCTCAATAAAGAGCAACAAACAACTTGGAGGAGACTTGAAACAAGCTCCTTCCCAAACCCGCTAGTTCTCTCTCATATGTTTTATCCAAATTTTTTCCTGATTGGCTAGTATGAGATGAGAGGGCTAACCTCAGCCATATACCCTGGGGATGCAAGGAAGGTGCCCCCACCTTCACAATTAGGGAAAATTCAGCTTCCAGTCAATCCTGCTACCCTCCACAACTATCCGACTAAATAAACTTTCTCTCTCTCTTTCTCTCTCTCTCTGCTCCGGCGACCCCTAAGCACGCTCAGCAGGAACGCGGGAAGCGACAATGTGAACGTGAATGGACGTCTAAATCCTAATGAAACGCGAGTTTCTGTTTGCAAACGAGAACCGAAATGACCAGAATTGCTCACCTGTTCCACCTCAGTGTTTTTAAGCATTGCACAGTGGCATGAAGACTGCAACTAGTTTGTACAAATCTGTAACATATATCATGAATGTAGAAAGACGCAAATACTCGAGAACCTAAATACACGTAGGGTGTACACCGCAAGTGCCTGCAGTGCTTGTAGTGAACGCGCTGCTCATTTCATTGCGATAGCAATTATATGCACACTTCAGAGGCGTTTCTGTCGTTGGCGTCACCGTCGCCTCGAGGTTCCGTATGAGCGAAAGTGTGTGAGGATGAGCCGACGAATGCGGTTCAATACCGCGCGCGCGAACGAGGAACGCGACCCGGATGCGCGCCTTCTCCTGTCGCGCGAGAGGCAGAGAGGTCAGGCGAGGGAGGAGGGGCGTTCTTCTCCGGCGGCTGCCAGGGTGTGTCGATGCGCTCCTCACCCACCGCTCCGTACAGAGTGGATACAACCGCGGCGTCTACTATGGCGTTAACCACGCGAATTGTGCACGCTGCAGTGTAGTAGATGCCTTTGGCGCCCACCATAGGGACGCTTTGCCGGCGCTTGTTTGTCTTGAAAGCGAACTGCGACGCGGCCAAAGGGCACGCCCGTGCGGGCCTCCTCTTCATAGCACTCTGCGATGTCTGTAGAGTGCGTGTAGTGCCGGTGGCTTCACATGCGCTGTGCTTCCGACGTTTTGTACGCGTTGAAGCAACAGATGGACGGAGGTCAATTGGCTCGCGGTTGCTGCCGCGATTCCTAGCCCTAGCGTTTTTGTAGGCAGTTTCCGCTGCCATCGAGCGATGTGTGTTCATGTTTACTTGTGCGCGCGTGATATCGTGCTGGTTAATTTAGTTAAAACACGTGGACGGGCTTGTTGGTTTGAATCCATGATAGAATGTGCAAGTGCGGCTGAACCAGCACGTAGAAAGCAGCAGGCACACAAAGACAGCGCTGTTCCTGTGTGTATGTTTCTTTGTACGTCCTCGTTGAGTCACACATACATATTCTAACATTGTTCAATTAGTAATAGTAAGTGACTGTTTACAAGTTTATTTGGCCGCGAAAGCTACTATCCTTACTTCGCATAGCTATCAACTAATTTGATATCGCAATCGGTGCTTCGCCTGTCGGGCGCAACTGAGAATTTTTTTAAGAAGGCGCGTAGAACGAAGGATATGTGTCTTGGCGTCATCGCTTATTCTACCGAATCGCTTTATTTGGTTCTTCCCCCGTTTTCGCCGTGCTCGGGGATCGAATTTTCTCCGCTGAAGGCGTGTGTAACCGAGCTCTATCCGCGGACAATTTTCTGTGGCTATGAAGGGAAAGCTACGGAGGCAAAGCGCGCACAAGGGAGGGCGCTACTGAAAGAGACCCGTGTTTTCATCCATGGTAAAGCTCGGGAAACATAAACACCTTATTAGCGGCAGTTAGACAGGACAAAACACACCACTCAATGTCAAAGTTTAATTATTTTGGGGCTTTTCCCTTCCGCATCTGTGCAAACACGAAACCGTCGCACGTAGAAGTTGCGTCGATTCAGCGTCTATTCCGAGCAACCAAAAGCACTGTCAAACGCTGGCGAAGTACTTGGCGTGGTAATACATATGCAGAAGCTCAATGCCACAGAAAGTTGTCTGCGAGTGTAATAACCGAGTTGCCCCACGCGTTCGTTGTTGAACCCTCACTTGCTCTTTGAGACGTACGCGCACTGTCGCGCGACCAGTTTGTGGTGCCTGAAAGGTAAGATGGTGTGGCGGGTGATGGCGGCTTTGTTGCGTTTCTCCACCACCTGGGCTGGCGGTTGCAGGGCGCGTTCGTCGCCTAAGTCCGTTGCGCGCCTCAGATGCGCCGTTTCGACTTGCCGGTTCACCACAGCTTCGCTTAGACAGATTCCCATAGGGCATGCTATCTGTATGATGTTGAAGTGAAGAGTCGGATGAGTAGATATGAAGAAAGCAAGCATAGATACGCAACCTACCAACGTCGTAGCATGGTTTTCATGCTGTCGTCATTCAGGTGTCGTCATGCTGCCTTGGTCATGCTACCCTTGTCATAGTTACGCTGCCATTCCGTCGACCCAAGCATGTCGATAATTTGTTCCACCAAGCACTCTTTTACGCCAGCAGTATAATTCGGCCGTATTGCTCGTTTGGTGCATTTGATTTCCATAGTCTGCAAAAGCTATTCCCTTATTCTGACGTCATATTGCATTATTTGTGCAACAACTGTTTTGCCCCGTTGCGTCTATTAAAATAAAACCTTTGTCACGTTCGTGCATTCGTGTACGTTAGTGCGCGTTTCGATTGTTTCGAGGCATGAACCGTTACAAACGAAAAGCGCGTATGCTGCTTGAAGATATTTATGTCATTCGAATCCAGTGACACGGTGAGACGCTTTTGTGTTACTGGCGTTCATGCTGGCTTTCAAGCTGTTACCAAGGCTTTCCCGCACTGAATGACAGCACTGAATGACAACTTTCCTGCCTACTTGAGATGATGGGTCCCGATAGTACGTACATCACTCACTTCCAGTGAAGGGCACGAATGGGTCAGAAATTGTGTATGTTTGCTCTGGCTTGGCTTAACTCTACAATATCGCGCGATGACGTAGGTTCTCTTCCACTATAGCCACGGCACTCCGCAGAATATAAACCATAAACCGCTTTTTGGTTAACAGATTCTGGGAACAAACCGATATTACGTTTATACACACGTCAGGGACATATGTGCCAAAGACGCCAATGAAGAAAACTGTATTAGCATAAAGTTTCAGATCCTGAAACCGCACAGAGAACAAGAGCGGTGGGGAAGCCAGCTCTCAAACTAAATTAAAAATCTAGGAATGAAATCAAAATAACAAATTTACCGCAGTCGATTGATGTTTAGTTCACCTTAAATAGTAGAGGGGTTGTACCTGTTGTGGTTATGCTTGGTTGTGCAGCGACTCTTATTGGAATCGTTATTCCCGTAGAGGCCTCACTTCCAAGACCACCGACATCGTGTTGATCTTCGTTATCGCTTGTGGTGCCCACTTCTCCAACGCCACCTGGGAAGTCAGCCCCCCAAATGAACAATCAGGCAAGGCACACAGGAAAAACAAGCATTCGCGATAGTCGAACCTACAGCAATAAGCACAAATAAATGGTTGTCCTACACTGAAGTGGTCATGTGCCCTGTTCCCATATAACATTTTACTGCAGCTTTCTTATTTAGAACTAGGAAAGCGCTGAAATGAAACGTAGGGATTGCAATAAGCAGTGCCGTGAACTTGAATAAATCCTAAATAGAAATAATTAAATCACTTTAACCTCATCAACATTTCATTCGAAACTCTATTTTCCTCAACTGCGCGATAGTAGGTTGGTTATTCGGAGAGAAAATAAAGGTCAAAGTTCTTTTTCTTTTCGACGAAATTCTAGTGACAGAACGACAGTGTGACGTCCGGATTTGAAAATGTCTTTTCGCATTACTACCACGTTCGCTCAGTTGAGGTTTCAAAAATTTCCCAAGTGGAATGCTTGGCTCTCAAAATACGATGCTGCCCATTTGCTGATAAATAAAAAAAATAACTAATCCCTAGCAGACAGTGTCAAAATCGATGATGTCAAGGTTAGCCGGTGCGGAAACTTCGAGATTGCTTGGCCGCCTGTGTTTTGTTCTATATGTTTTTTTTTGGCTTACTGAGGCTCTTCTCACCTAAAGAGCACTGATGTTTTTTTCTTGCTAATTTAGATTGTATGTTTCTGTAATACATGCGAAATCTTTTTCTTTCTCTTTTCTTTATTGTCTCTTTAAGTTTGAACAAAGGAACTATATGGATCAGTCACGTACCCAGGGGGGTTACGTCACGTAGGGAAGAGCTTTGCGCCGATCCTCATTCTCTTGCACGCGTAATCGTGCAAACGACAATTGAAATTTGGAGTCCGATATCTCAGAGCGCCGACATGCTAGAAGAATTCTTCCAAGTGAAACTCTGTAGAAACACGACTGCCTCTAAATTTTGAATACAAACATGCACACTTACTGCAGTCAATAAAAATTAATTGTTCAATTTTGCTTAATTGGTCTGCTTACAGCGATAATTATCACCTCACTTTCTGTCCCCCTGGCCGCACAACTCATTTGCACAGGTGGTATTCGCGTGCCTCCCAGGGCCTAATTTTAAGAAAACCATAAAGTTTAATTTTCATTCTGACTCCTTTCTTTCTATGATGCTTTCGCCTAATGAAATATAGCAATTTTGGACAAATTGCATACAAGAAACATGCAGGCTAAATTAAAGAAATTGCTGGCGATTGTCACTAGATTTTGGCATATTACTTTGAATAATAAATTTTGGTGCTTTGTGTGCCAGGTTGACCATGTTATTATTCAGCGCGTAATAGTGGAGGACTCCGGAATAATTTTTACCACCACCGAAGGTTGTTTAACGCGCACACCTAAATCTAAGTAATAAAGTGATTTCTGCTTTGCGCCCCCATCAAAATGCGGCCGCCGCGGGCAGTATCGAATCCGCAACCTCGAGCTCGGCGGCCGTACGTCATAACGACTGAACTACAACGGGCGGATGGGCCCTCGTTTCGTGGCCAGGGACGCTATAGCTGAGGAATGGAGCGAGTAACTGGGTCGTAAATTGTCACCTAGTCTGTTCCGTAGAAACAAGCACTGTTGTAAATCATTTAGGGCACTTCGCCGCTTGCCAGTATATTTTCTGGGGTTTTGAGGTTTCCGTTCTTCGTTTACAGCATAGAGAAAGAAAGAATACCCGGCCGTAAATGTGTTGGTTAAGGTCACACTAATTGGTTTAGGTCATACAATTTTTCAAGCACAGTAGTGTATACACGGCGTATAAAAAAAAAGAAATACACGTAAAGAGCCAGAACGGTAAAGTTGCAACACACAGTGCTTGTTAGAAAAGACTGCAATATTTTTGCTGAAGACAAAAAGACGAACAACAACAACGATCGAATAAAGCTCCCTAGCTATTCCATTGTAAAGGCTTTAATGTATTAGCATGTATCGCCAGATAACCTGAGCGACAAAGAAGTTGACTGTGTCACTTAATCGACAATTTTTGTCATATCCAAAGTTCTCCGCACACCTCATTATTCTTTTTAAGTAGGTGCGCTGCTTAAGGTTTCACTCTTAATTTGCCATCACTGCCGCAATAGCGGTCACGCACTGAACGCTGCGCTGGAAATCAGCACATTTTCTTGTCCTATCTATCTTTCCTGTAGCGTTCATTGCAATTATTTTCCCTCCTGTAGTCGTAGCAATGACCTGAAATTAGGACGTGTTTCCAGGATGCACAGGGCAAAAGGAACGCTGGAAACAAGAATGATGCCATAGCATATTTGCACCATGTGCACTGCAACAGTCTGTCACTCACCCACGCCCAGAACCAGGAGCAACGTGACCAGAAGGGCGACTACGAAGAGAACACACGCTGCTGAGAAAAGGCACCACAAGATGTAGTTGCGGCCCCTTGAAATAAGAAGGGGAAAAGGAATATTTACGCGAGCTTCAGGGAGCACCAGGTTGCAGAAGCTGAATTTAGCAAGCATAATTTTAGGAAAACATATTGCGTCTTCCGCAACCAATCATCAGCCATGTTAAACACACACACACACACACACACACACACACACACACACACACACACACACACACACACACACACACACACACACACACACACACAGACACACACACAGACACACACACACACACACACACTCACACACACACACACACACACAAACACACACACACATATATATATATATATATATATATATATATATATATATATAATGCGGATTCTAGCTTTAAAAGAAAGCTTGCGTCCGTGTACAAGTCGCAAAGCAGCCGTTATGACAACTCTTACCATGACTCTGGAAAGGTTTAGGAACAATTTTCACGTGAAGCTTGTATTGGCTGACAAGTTTTGGCGGCGATGTAATCAGGCACAAAAAAAATGTTGCTCTCAGAGCAGAGCAGCTGCGGCACAGGGCGGTTTGATGAGTTAACAGGGGTGCCGGAGAGTTAGCCATTAGCAAGGTTTCCAGCTGCATAGGCGCACGCTCACGCAAAGCACCCAAACAATCAGAGCCGTTTCGCTTCCGCTGGGGAGCGAAAGGGCAGAAAAGGGTATCGCGTGCGCTGTGCCGGCTTTCTTTTCGTTCACTTCAGTCTCGAAAACGGATGGCGCAGCCATGCGTTCTGCGCTTCCCCGAGGAACTGGCAACCTTCGACGAGCGCCGCAAAGAACTCGCCCGTGAAAGGGCTCGCTGTCGGTGCGCGGATACAGCCGTAGCCCCTCGTGCCCAGGCGATTCGACAGGGAAGACACCGAGCTGAGGGAGCGGGAGGACAAAGCAATGCGGCACTGTTACCTTTGACTTAACCGTTAGGAAGGTCAGGCGTACCCAGGACAAGCTTCGCTTACACCCATTTTCCTGTAGAGGAAGGGTTGGTCAGTAATTTCTCATTGCATTTCTCCGTAACTGTTCTAGCTACGCTTGCAGTGATGGTTTCTAGAAACGAATCTAAGATGGTTTAGATGTGTGTCTGGCGCCTTAGGCGGGGACAGGCCTTATTTGTTTCAAAAAAAGTATTTACTATATTTTTTAACAGCCAAGCTGTTAAGGGCTAGTTACTGCAGGATCGTGTCCGTGTGTAGACACAAAATCCCGAAGGTGCAGCAATGCTGGGCCGACCCATGGCGTAGGGTAAGCAGGCGTTAAGCACTCCCCATACGTGCACACTTAAAAAAGTTTACACCCGTTGGGTTGTATTTTGTCCCCAAAGAATGATCGTCATCTATGTCTTGCCCGCATTTCCATTGTTTAATGCTGTGATTCTGGTACTTTCTAGTCACGAAAAGGTCGGCCGTTGTCAGCTTGACACAGCATTCTCGACAGGAAAGTAGTGAGCGCCGAGTTTTCAAGAAAGGAAACGCAAGCAATGAAGACCACGAATATTATTGTGGAACAAAATAAGCCCCAAAGGCTATAAACTTTTATTTAGAGTGTGGACCGATCCCGAATGTAAGGCAATACCGGGCCGGCCCACGGCGGAGGAGAAGCAGGCGTTAAGCACTCCCCAAACGTGGTCCAATCCAGAAGATATTGCAATACCCGGCAAACCCGCGGCAAAGGGGAAGCTGGCGTGTAGTACTCCCCATACCTGGGCCGATCCCGAAGATAGTGAAATGCCGGGCGGACCCGCGGCGGAGGTGGAGTTCGCCATTAAAGGGCCCACATACACAGCTTCGCTAGTCATGCTTCTTCACAGAGTGGAAGGGCACTGAGTATTTATGATTATTTTTTTCAGAGGAAACATTGACGTATTTTTGTAGGTATGAAACGACCGCTGAAACGTTCGCATAAATGACGAACGTTTTACATCCTGCAGTCGGTGCCGTCGTGCTTTCGTGGTATCGACGGCGAATTCGCGCGATTGTTTAGAAGACTTCTGGAGACACGATGGACGCGTGGTGCGTCTGGATCCCGAAATGACAAGCGGACGCACGGTGGCGCCCCGCTCTGACGGATCTGAAAGCGTAGCCATAGAAGCTAGGTTTCCCTTTCCACTGCGGGCACGAGTTCTGTGCGCGCACGAACTAACGTGCTTGCTGAGCAGCTGTGCACATGTCGCATCGTAGTGCAGATACTGGTCTGAGCTCGACAGAGCGCAAGCATGAGGCAAATTGCGTCGAATTTGTAAATTGCGATATGTGCCGCTAGGCCATTAGTTGTAAGTGTAATTAGTGAACTTTTGTAAATTGGCAGCTATACATTTCGACTTTTGTGCACATAATGTCCCCCTTTTCCCTTTTCAGGAATCCAGCCTAATGGTTCAAAATGTGCTATCAGCCTCAGATGATCTTTAGGCTACGTTCACACTTGGTCTCGGAGCAGTTGGAAGCGGAAAAAACTTGACAAAATCCGCCCGCCTAGGCTGGAAAACGGGCGGAAAACAAGGCGGCGAAAAAATCGGTCTCGGACCGATCTTTTCGCCACGGCGAAGCGGAACCGCTCTCCGCTTCGCCGGAAGCTGCACTAGCATGTGAACATCCGGTCGTAAATTTTAACACTTCCGTTGTTCATTGTCTATATTTAGGGGCAGCAGTTAAATAAATCTATCGAAAATATGTCTTGTTTATTTTCCATGCTAGACGAAAGTTAAAAATGATACGCGCAGTTGCGCAAAACAATAGCTTGTAGTAACTGATGGGTCAATGAATGAGCGCATGTCATGAAATAGTGTAATGAACAGCACCACCACGCGGACAAAGTACGCAAACTAGATGGATGTGGGTGAAACCGGCAGTGGTTTCTGCTGCAGTGGCGAAACATGTGAACATCTTGTACATGCGCGGAAAAGATTGTCCGGCCGCTTTGGCTTTTTCGCCCTCTTGCGGTTTCCCAAGTGTGGACGTAGCCTTGGAATTGGCTGAAGCCTTCACAGAAACACCTGGTATTTCTAAACTATGTGGATGCAAGTACAGTACGCCTCTTCAGTTATCCTTCCCAGACAGTCACACAATTGCCGAGGTGGTGCTTTGAGCGAATAAGCGTTCATCATCCAGCGTCTTGGGCACTCCTGGACAGTCTGGGATGAACAATCGATGATGCCCATTGAACTAGAATCAAAATTATGCGGATCTCACGCACTCTGGAAATTGATGTAGGTGAAGCTTTTTTTGCTGTTTGCTTTCATTGGCTATAATGAGCGACGATTTTGATGGCGAATATTTAATTCCTTCAACGTTTAGTCCAAAAGGAAAGTGGTGACTTGATGTCAAACGTTACCTTACGCGCACCACTGCTGTTTGTGTGCGTAGAAGACAGAACACACAGGGCGAGGCGTTTAGTTGACGCGTTGTTGTGCGCCATACTTCATCAGCTCTGAGAGGGTCGAACATATTCATTGCCTCGCATGGCACATCGCGTCGTGGCGGTAGCAATAAACTTTAATTGAATTATGGAGCTGTGCGTGCCAAACCCCAATGCGATAACGAGGCACGCCGTCGTAGCGGACTCCGGATCAATTTTGACACCGTGGTGTTCCTTAACGTGTCTCTAAACGTAAGCGCACGAGCTTTTTTTTTGTCACCCAAATCGGAATGCGGCAGCAGTGGTTGGGATCAAACACGCGACCTCGAGCGATGGCAGAGCCGAGATGCCACCGCGGCGGGCACAAAGGTGTCTATTTGACGTGAGAGTGCTCCTCTCGTGTCGCCTCGATCTAACGGTGCGCTTTTTTGCGGCTCTGCATTTGCCCACTCTGTGTAAGTTGCCCGCTTGGCAAATGCGCATGGTGCTTATTTTTCAAAAATAGCAGAAATGTAACCTACCTACCATCTTTAACTTCAGTTTATGTAGTTTGCCCACAACTGCTGTCGTGTCTATATAGTAGTGATTCCTGGCCTTCTCACGTCACATTGTCCCAGAACCCCCCCCCCCCCCCCCCCCCTATGGGAACTGCGAACCAAGAGTGGCTAGGCTATCATTCACTTGTTTCCTGACTGCATTGGTTCTACCCATTCTGTGCCTCCTCCCCCTTCCTCTCTACCATTCTATCTAGCTTCCCTCTGTAATTGCATGCTAGTGGAAAGGTAACTGCGGTAATTTCTGCAATGCTCTTGCAGTGGGGTCATAGATAATGGTAACTGTCATAAAGTTAATCTGGAAACGCCCAGGGAGCTCCAGAAGGCATTGTGTACATCCTGCGCAGTACAAAGTACAAACGAGTTTCTAACGTCACCTTTCCTCTCTTCCGCGCTCCTGTCTTGCATACACACGCTCTACAGCACCCCCTACCCGGTGTGCTAGACATCAACAGCAGTAGTGGCAAAGTCAGAGGAAGAGGCAACGAATGCTTCGCTTTAAAAGTCGCACTTCCATCCGAAACCCGAAGCAACGATTGCGATAGCAAATTAGTAGACAGTCATACGAAGCAAGGACTGTAGTTCTATCAGCCGTATAAACTTGTTGCAAACTAAATTAGCAAGTATGGTATATATTTACCTAGGCTGTCCTGACCATGTCCCCATATTATGAATATGACATCGATGTATCGTAGGTTTGTAAGGGGCTTGCCAGTGCAGCACGATAGGAAATCTGTTTCTAGAATTACCACAAATATGTACATATTTATGGAGATTCCAGAAACAGATTTCCTATCGCGCTGCACTGACAAGCCCCACACATACCTGCGGTACCTCGATGTCATCTTCATAATATGGGGACATGGTCGGGAAAGCCTAGATAAATATGTAACATTTCTAAACTCTTTTATTCCAACAATAAAATTCACATCAGAATCCTCAACTGAGAGCATAAACTTTCTGGACACAACCTTATACATTGACGATGGGGCGCTAAAGACAACGCCGTATAGGAAGCCTTTCGACAAACAACAGTACCTAGAATATACCAGTCACCATCCCAGACATTGCAAACACGGCATCTTTAAAGCCCAAGCCACACGAGTGAGTCGCATTTGCGTTGAAAACCAAGACTACATAGATAGACTCGATCACCTTGAAGAAACACTATCAAACAGGAACCACCCAAACAGTGACCTTCAAAAAGCCTACACCCCTGCAACCAAACTTGATTGAGCCAAGGTCCTCAAGCCCCGCCCGAGGATAACAAAAACAGGAGCGGCTCTTCTTACCCCCAAACGCACCTCTATACGTGAGAAACATGTCCAGTAAATAGTACCCAATTCTCACCAGCAACCAGAAACCAGAAAGATTTTCTCCCCACCCGGCCCAGAGTAGCCTACAGATGCGAAACTAATTTTAAAGATATTCTTGTGCATGCCAAATTAAGAACAAAGATGAATCTGGGAACCGGTCCGTGTGGCCACCCTAGGTGCTCTACATGCAAACATATTCAATTTACTAGTGCAGTAAGAAGTACAGCGTCGAATTACGCACAAGGGTAACTTCGACTTTCACTTGCACATCAAGCAACGTAGTCTACTGTCTAGGATGTGCCACCTGTAGCAAACTATACATAGGTGAGACTGGACAACAAATTCAGACAAGATTCAAAGATCACCGAGCGGACACAAAACACAATTTACCTAAAGCAATATCCAGCCACATTAATGAACATGGTCACATATTTGACAAAGCAAGGCTCTATATACTACAAACAAATTTCCGTTCACCTCACGAAAGCAAATATACGGAACGATACCTCATACGCAAGTTTAACTACCCACACCCAACGGGAATTAATTTGGCACGTGGCATCTTCGAATCTTTAAAAGCGCTAACTTCAATCTGAAATTCTCATATCATCAACCAAGGCACAAAACACATCGTGCCATCAGCTAACCTTAATTCTTAATCACACCTATTCCTCCATTTCGAAAATTTTTTCCGGTCTACTACTCAATTTACTATGTTCTTTCATGTTTTTACGTTTATATCAACTGTACCACCCCATTTTCCCATGTACACCGGCCAACGACCGCTCCTGCGCACGTCACCCTTCTATTTATTATTACGGTTTCTGTTTCCCCCTGCTATTTTTTTGGGTCTGTTTTCTATTATATGTGCTTTGAAACACCCTCACCAACACATTCAGAAGTCCCAGACGTCATTGTAACTTTTTCGGTGCCTGAGCCACAGAGGGTATCGCCATTTGTGTATGCTGCTGTAACGAGACCTACGTTAAGCTGCTCGGGCTAACGGCTCTTGAAAGACCGTGCCGCTGCCTTCGAGATACGCCATACATTGCATCCCAGACTCCTTGTCGCCATCTTAACTACTTCAAAATTACACGATGAATTGCTGCTATGCTACTAAAGTCACGCTTTCAACTAAGGTTTTTTTATTGCCTGTTGTGCTACTCGCGCACTGACCGCCTAACCGGCTCTTGTAATGCCGCAGAAACATGCCGCCAACGACACCTCTGAATGCTCCCTAACATCTCGCTTCCCCAACGCCCTCCGATGCCACCTTCTTTTTTTTCTTGTTCTTTCTCCCCCTCATTTTCCCCTCTTGGTATCCCCTTTCGTTTTTTCTCTCTCTGCTTTTCTTTCTTTTCTTATCTCCCCGCCTTCCGACTCCCCCGCTCTTGTCCCCTCATCTTGGGAACGGCGCTCACAATGTCGGGTGACAGTGTTCATTACCCACGCAGTCTCTCCCTTTATAACCAGCCGCCACTGAAGCCGAAAACAAGTGTTGTCATTGCACGGACCCTTTAAAACTAAGATGCCGAGGATGACGAGGCCGACTTCGACGAAGATAGGTCCTCCTATCGAAACGTTGGCCAGCCTTTCTGAGACACCTTATCCATGTTTACAAACTTTATACCACAGTGTGCTATTCCATCTGTGCGCCCGTTTTCTCGATTTTGGACTTTAATTGGAAATATGCGTGGTCCTAGCATCAAAAAGCGAGGTAATACGGCTATTTCCATTTTAGTGCTATACGGCTAAGCTCAGCAGCAGTTTGCTGGTTAGACTACGTACGGGGCGCTTTCTTTAGTTATGTTTTACTTATCGGTTTCAAGGCTATGAATGAAGCGTCAATTTTGAAGTTGGCGAAAAGCTCAAGAGAAGACAACAGCCGAGCGACTCGCGAAAGCACTACGCGTGGGTACAGCGGGTATATAGACAGGGCACAGAAATGGGTGAGAAGCATGGCAAGGAATATTGGCCAGAGCTATATACTTACTGGTTCTGTTCGGTACCTGCAGAAAGCGGCACTAATAAATCTCTCTAAATTTTGTCCAATCCGAGGTTCATCTTTGGAGATATTTGCTTAACTGGCAAAATTCAGAAGAAAACGTGGCTGCTTGAAAACATATTCACACGACTTTGACAGGAACAAATCAATCGCAGAACTACCCGGTAAAAGCTGCTGCTTCATCCCTCCAACAAGGAGCAACCTAAACTTCCCCCGTCGCATAGCTCCGACGTCAACGCTCCCGGCACGCTTACTTACAAGCAGTTATTCGAATGTTTTTCAATTGTGGTACATTGGGCACAAGCAAGAGCTGCGTGAGACTGGCTTACCGGCAAATAGGACGAACATTACATTTTGTGGCGTAATATTGCCAGATAATTTGTTTTGTGTGTGCCTGTCTGTGTATGTTCTAAGGGTGCCTGCGTGTACATATTTGTGTACATGCTTTTGCGTGTGTGAGTCTGTGTTGCGCATGCGCGTGTGCACGTGTTGGTGTGTTGTGTTGTATGTGCCCGTGAACGTGCGTGGGCGTGTGTGCGTATGTCTCGTCTGTGCGAGTGCGTGTGTCTGTTGTGTGCGTGGGCGTGTGTGTGTCTGTGTGTTCTATGCGCGCCTGCGTGTACATGTTTGTATACGTGCGTGTGTGTTTGTTGTATGCGTGTATGTTCTATGTGTGCCTGCGTTTACATGTTTGTGTGCGTACGTGTGTGTACTGTGTGCTTGTGTGTGTGTGCGTGAATGGGTTCTATGTGTGCCTTCGTAAACATGTTTGTTTGCCTCGGTGTGTGTGTTGTGTGCGTGGGCGTGTGTGCACCTGTCTGTGTTCTATGTGTGCCTGCGTGTACATGGTTGTGTGCGTGTGCATGTGTATCGTATGCGTGGGCGTGTGTTTGTGTGCGTGTGTGTTCTATGTGTGCCTGCGTTTACATGTTTGTGTGCGTATGCATGTGTGTCGTGTGCGTGGGCGTGTGTTCGTGTGCGTGTGTGTTCTATGTGTGCCTGCATGTACTTGTTTGTGTGCGTGCGTTTGTGTGTGTATTGTGTGTATGTGCGTGTGAAAATGCGCGATGTGTGTTTTGTGCACGTGTGCTCGTGTGCCTGCATGTACATGTTTGCGTGCGTGCGTGTGTGTGTTCTATATGTGCCTGCGTGTACATGTTTGTGTGCGCGCGTGTGTGTTGTGTGCGTGGGCGTGTGTTAGTGTGTCTATTTTATGTGCGCCTACGTTTACTTGTTTGTGTGCGTGCGTATGCGCCTGCGTGCGCTTGTTGGTGTGAGTGCGTGCGCGCTGCGTGTACATGACCTTGTACATGGATGTGCGCTTGCGTGTGCATGTTTGTTTGCGTGCGTGTGTGTATTGTGTGCGTGGACGTGTGTGCGCTGGTGTGTTCTTTGTGTGCCTGCGTATGTGTATTGTGTGCGTGGGTGTGTGTGCGTTTTATGTGTGCCTTCGTGTACATGTGTGTGTGAATGCGTGCGTTGTGTGCGTGTATGTTCTATGTGCGCATGCGTGTGTGTTTTGTGCGCGTGGACGTGTGTGAGTCTGTGTCTTCTATGTGCGCATGCGTGCACATGATTGTGTGTGTTCTGAGCGTGGACGTGAGTGCGTGTGTGTGTTCTATGTGTGCCTGCAAGTGCATGTTTGTGTGCGTGCGTGTGTGCATTGTGTGCGTGGGCATGTGGGTGTATGTGTGTCCTATGTGTGCCTGTGTGTACACGTCTGTGTGCGTGCTTGTGTTGTGTGCGTGTGCGTGTTTGCGTGCATGTTCTATGTGCGCCTGCTTGTACATGTTTTTCTGCGTGTGTGTGTGTGTGTGCCTGCGTGTACATGTTTGTGTGCCTGCGTTTATGTGTGTGTGTTATATGTACATGCGCGTGAAAATGCATGTGTTCTGTGAATTTGTGCTTGTGGGCCTGAGTATACATATTCTGATGCGTTTTTGTGTGTAGTTTGCGCGAGAATGTGTGCACGGGTGTGTGTGTTCTATGTGTGACTGCGTGTACATGTCAGTGTCCGTGCGTGTGTGTTAGTGTGCAATGGCGCGTGTTCGCGTGTGTGTGTATTCTATGTGTGCCTGCGTGTTCATGTTCGTTTACGCGCCTGTGTGCGTTGTGTGCGTGTGTGAGTGTGCGTGTGTTCTATGTGTACCTGCGTGCATATGTTTATGTGTGCGCGGGTGTGTATTGTTTGCGTGTGTGTGTGTTCTATGTGTGCCTACGTGTACATGTTCGTGTGCGTGCGTGTGTGTGCCTTTTAGCGTGTGTTGCGTGTATGACCACGTGAAAATGCGTGTGTATGTTCTGTGCATATGCCTTGTTTGTGTGCCTTCTTGTGTGTGTTGTGCACCTGGGCTTGTGTAAGTGTTTGTGTGTGTGTTGTATGTTTGCCTGAGTGTACACGTCTGTGTGCGTGCGTGTGCGTGCGTGTGTGTATCCTATGTGCGCTTGCGTGTAAATGTTGGTGTGCGTGCGTTTGTCTGTATGTCGTGTTTACGTGCACCTGAAACTGCGTGTGTGTTCTGTGCGTGTTTATTGTTTGTGTGCCTGCGTGTACACGTTTATGTGCGTGTGTGTGCATTTGAGTTTCCGCGCTTCCATCAGTGAACTTGCTCAGTTATTCGACCGCAATGTTTACAGCGCGAACACTACAAGGGCCCCATTCGGAATTCCTCTGAACCCTCCACATACCCTATTCTGGCTTTTGTCGCAGCGACAGACAAAATTGACGGAAATAAGAAAAAACCTAAGAATGCTGGGACGGCAGGTACACTGAAGTTCGTCCGGCTGCTTGCGCGAACCTGCATGCTGATCATCGCCTTAACTCCCTGGTAAATATGGTAACGTTTTGGTGAACAGCATATTCCTGAAAAAAAATTCGACATACGTTTTGCTGTTTCATTTCAGCATAAACCTGCATATGTGAACCCCTTTTAAATAACTAAACAACGGCCTGTACCTTGCGCACATTTTCTTGGATGGGGTGAATATATATTTCTCCATGGGAACACGGGCACCCACGGCTATGTGTCGGGCTTTGAGCTGTCGTGTTGCAACGCTTTAGCCGGTTAGTACCAGTCAAGAAATTACGCAAATAAAACGAGGTACCTAAATGATTTGTAATAATTTATAGCCACACGTTTCACAAAGTCACCTAGGCACAAGGCTTTGTACTTTAGCTTTTGAAATGATCAATCGTGTTTTCTGACTGGCTCTTCCATCTGCCCTCCTCGGTCGTAAATTTTCTTTGTCTTTCCGATCCTCCTTGAGCTCTTGGCGCAGTAGTATACAAAGCACTGAGTGTCAAGAACTTTGGCAGGCATACATTACGAAATTATCGTGCACTTCGCTACTGTGACGCATCATCGAAGCTGACGCCAGCTAAGCAAGGATACCTTCGCATAGCTGATAGCGGTGCAGAGCGGCTTCCAGTTAGCGGAATGCGAATGATATTGCTGAAAACGCTTTATCAAATGAGTAAATGTGCCCGCGATGAAGCATCTTTGAAAATTTAACATTCATAAGCGGATGACTGCACCGCTATCGAAGCGACAGCTGGTTTCGGAGTCATGACGTAAGTTCATTGTTCTTTCGCGGGCGTGGCTTTGACACATAACAACAAATGTTTTATGTTGCACCTTATTGCCCAAAGTTCTCATTCAAAGACGGATTGTCCGGGAGGTAAGTTCAAATGCAAGGGAAGTAACCGTTGCGACAAACACTTGGTAGTTGTTATTTGCATTTTAGAATCTGGTGCCTCCGCTTTGACTACTATTCGTTCTTCATGTTCGCGATGAAAACAACACAGTAATTTGAATTTAGAGCTTGCACGCAAGTTGATGACAATTTTAGGAAATGTAGTTGATATAATTTTGTTTAGCTTAAAAAGTTACAGTGCACTCACCTTGTTCGGAGCCGAGCGACTTATCTGTCGGAGGTGAGAGGAAAAAGAAATATCGTCAATGAACACTTTCTCATTCGAGTTTCATTTGACTACTACAAGAACTGTGAGGGAGATATAGTATGGCCGATCTGCGGCTACGTAGAAATGAAGTTTTATGATTATGCGCAAACAGGATACCAGGTAGGTTACAAGTACTTTTGATGATAACACCAGGAAGCGAATACTTAGATTCTGTTCACTAGGCAACAAGAAAGATAGCGTCATTTACAATATGGTGGTCGGTACGACACCTGTCTTTCGAAAACCAGGCGAGGAAACGTGCATTAAAATTAAGATGGCGATGACTTAGCGTGAAAACGGGAACAAATACACATTTTTCGTTATGCTCGTATGGTACATGAATGTTCGCCCGTATTCTGTTTCTGCTTGGTGTAATAAATTTGCCAAAAATTATTCAGCAACCAAGAAAGAAATTTATGTTCTAAGTAAGCCACGATACCACAAATGCATACCGTCTTGGTACACTAGCCGTGCGATTGCATCAGCTAGGGTCGGCGCAGCTTAAATACTTTGGTATCAAAAAATCACCATCATCATGTTAAGCTCTACTTCATGGTGAAAGGCTGTGCTTGAAATCTTTACATGCCAATGTTCTGTTCCATGCGGCCTGCAAATTTTCTGATTTCCACCACACTGATAATTTCTCTGCCACCTTGACTCTCTTCCCTTTCCCTCGTTACCAGTCGGTTTACACTGGTAAAGGTTAAAATGAAATTTGATTGAGTAAATGTGCAAGGAATTATTATTATCGTCATCGGCAGCCAATATTTATGTCCGTTGAAGGAAAAAAGTCTCCGCCAGCGATTTCTCTAATTCCTGACTTGCGCTAGCAGACTCAAAGTTATACGCGGACAAATTTCCGAATTTCTTCATACCAACTAATTATCTGCCGGCCTAGGCTGAGCTTGCCTTCCCTTGGCACCCATTTTGTTACTCTAATAAACCATCGGCCGGTTCTCCGCCCTATGCACTACGTGACCTGGGCAGCTTCAGCTTTCCCTCTTAATATCAAGTAAAATATTTGCTACACCCATTCGCCCTCTAATCCACGCCCCTGTCTTTCTGTATTTTGTTGTTACACCAAACATAAAATATAACCCGTCAAATAAATTTTTCAGATCCAACGCACAATTTGGAATCGTTGTGAAGTGAAGCTTTAGCAAAGCTGTCAATGAAATGCTATAAATTTGCCCACTTCCTTCCTGCATCTATGACGTAAAGAAAACTGGCGCATGTGACCCTATTCATCCTTGCTACGCTTTGCAACAACTCTCACTTTACAATTAAAATTTCTGCATTTCATCTCGTTTATTTTAAACATACCGCCCGCTTACTGGCCAAGCCCGCGTCCTGTTTATGTACCATAGTTTGGAAACCTTCGTCATCATGAACATGCGACGACAAATAAAAAAGTTCAGGAGGTCCCATGTTACGATGACTGTCGACGGCAGTTCGTTCAGCATTGAACGAACATAGCGGCACAAGGTATTGCCAGCGCTGAAACGAATTGTGCATGACGCGTACACTGCGGCGTGACTCCTCTTTCGCTTCTTCCCCGAGAACACTAGGCGCCAACTGGCAGCGCCGCCACCAAGCCTGCGCGGGACCTCCGATATGCCTGGCGCGGTGGTGCAGGCAAACGGCGACAAACGAGTCATGCGGCAACCGGACTCCCCTGTCGCGGGTCTTTTTTTTTTGACACTTCTGCTGGACGGTTCTGCTTACATCAGGTCGTCTTCTGGATAAAAGTTCCTTGTTGAAGATGGAGCCGTGGCGCGTACTGAAGTTCACTAATTCGTATACTAGTGGCAGGGGAGCACTGCCTTATGATGAATATATAGTAGACCCAAGCCTGTTTGCCTGTGAGTAGAATGGCGTTGGCTAGATTTCGAAGTGATGCTAAACGTGAGAGCGAAAATACAGTTCAGGCATGAAATGGCCATCGTCGCTTCTATTTAAACGCCAGCTTTTAGAAAAAGGATGATGGTACGCAGAATCAAAGAATAAGCAGAATAAATTTAACAGATATGCTATTTGCAAGTGTTGCTAGTGATGTTACTGAGAAGCTATGACGGTTATAACCTTACAACATGACGGTCGTAAGTAAAGCAGGGGTCTAATGATCGCTGTTGGTAGTCTTCTTTCTGCCTGCTTTTCTCCAACTTGTCCCTGATATATGTTCCCGGTGCCACAGCGCGCCCTTCCAGTGGCTCAACCATGTTTCTATGCCTCCAAGGGAACTTTTTGCCCGGTGTCGTGGTTGTCAGGTGTAAGTTCTATGCGCCAAAATGTTGTTCGAATAAAGCAGTAATAACGCAGGGGAGTATTTACAAGATATTTCATTACGATAGCTATGTAGGCGAGCTTTACTTACTTTGCAGGTATCAGAGCGAACATTTCGGCCCATCCCAAAGGCAACGTAGTCTAAAACAGCGTCTCAAAGTGCTTGCTGCAAATAGGGAAGAATGCTACAAACATCCACATGATGAATGCGGCATACGTTTCAAATAGCACCTTTGGCACCATAGAAGCATGCGGGTGACCGTGGCCTAACGTTTAGAGCATTGTGCTACTGCGCTGACAGGCGCATCGCATCATCGGTCGCGCCTTTCTTTTTAGTATTATATCCACTTTGACAGTATCTTGACGGTAACTTGAGGTGTGTTTAGCGTACGTGAGCGCGTCACCTTCTGCATGAAACGAGAAGTCCTTAAAATATGAGCTTTAGAAAGGTCGCTTTCATCCCGGGTCCACCGGGAAGTATGCGCGCGCCGCTGTCTCAACGTCACAATCATCTTGGGGAGCGAGCGGTGCTAAGTAGAGACATAATTTTATTTCGTTGTGTTTTACTCGAAAGGCGTCGGTTACCACTCTAGCTGTAGATATATATAACCTCAAGTTTAGTGACATGCTGCCACTATCTGTTGGCTTGCAGAAGTGTCAATTCATCGTCGCCTTCGTCGGGACCAGTATGTTGCTATGTAGTGAACGCTCGTAGCTATTTGCTTGCTTTCCAGATTTGGTCTCTGTCAGGCAAAACTTATATCTCGGTGCCTCCTGGGTGTCTATTTTCAAGTAAAACAATGTCGGAATGATTCAGTAGGCCTTTTTATTTATTTTCTTCCTGTCGCAGTCTTTATTGTTGCTTCATAGGGTACTTGATGTGCCATCTTTACCACTAACGTTGAGTCACTTTTTCCGTAGTTTCCGAACTTTCGCAAGGTCACCATCTCATACTTAATGAGATTTTCCCGGAGGTTTCCCTTTGCACCTGAAAAATCTATTGCACGAGTAGAAGTGCCTTGATCTTCGCAAATGTACGTCAATGGTCATCGCTCGGGACACCTTCAACTTATGTTATTTATGTCTGCAACACTTCAAGATGCAATACGCGCCACATAATAACCTTTCGAACAAATTACCTAGCTCTACCTTCGGGATACTACACTGCCTGGCAGTGTCCTGTTTGGTGAGAAAACTAGCTTCGCTTTCACTTGCACGCCCCACTTTTTGTCGATTTCCCTTTTATATCCAGGAAAAAACATCTGGTCCCACTGGTTTCTAGTTACCCAGATTTTTACGAAATTGTTCGTTTCTACTCCATAGCTCTCGCCTCTGTTATCACAATGCGCACAACCAAAATCACTCTTTGATCACTGCACCTGTGGTATGTCTCTATGCGTCTGCTTGTTTTGGTCGCTCTGGTTGAAGTTAGTTTCAAAGATAAAGCTTTTTCGGCAGCGACAAGTCCCATAGTTAATTGATCAACCGGCTTTTAATTACCGCTAACGTACCTTCACTGTATTTACACAGAAGTTTTCCTTAGTTTGTTGAGTTTGTGCTCAACGATTGCATCGATACTGTTGGCATTTGTCTTCGAGTGAAGCATGATTCTAGCGTCGGTATCTCGTGAATTTCTCTTTTAAGATTATTAGACGCATCTTCCGACTCTCACGCACACTGCCCCTCCCAAACGCACTAGTTTTGTGAAATGGTCGGACTTGATCACGGCGACCCGGCTATTTGCAATACTCAAACTCGAGTCTCCGTTCTCATGTTCATATGACAGTGCCATGTGGGCTTCATGCTTGCAGAGCACACGAGAGAGAAAGGCAACGAGACGTTGTTACAGTACTATAGAGGTCAATCTCAAATGTATTTTTTGCTTGTTTGTTCGGTCCCCGGCGCCAGCAGAGCTCCCGCGCCACTCGTGGCATCGCCTGGTCTCGTCTTCTTTCTAGGGTGATTGCGACGATATCGCTGGCGCTACATCTTAGAGCGCATGCATCGGAGAAAATGTAAATGTCAGTGTCACAGTTCCAGTTTCGCATGTCGGTATACTAATTATATACTTTGATTTCCTCGTCACTGACTCCCTCCGTAAGTTATTCTCGTGGTCCGATAGAGGGTTATGCCAACAAATTTCGGTTTTCCACAGGTGTCGCGTGCCAATTTCAGCTCCTACAGTGAATACTGCGAGTCAAACCGGTGCATCGAACATCTAATTTGAAACACCGCGCGTATCGTGAACTTTTCACCTTTGTGCGCGGCCTTGGCACATTTCTTGCCTTAATTGAACGAAGTATCGTCGCACACCTCGTATGCCTTTCCTAAGAAGCTGATCTCACTTGATGATGTAGAAATGGGATTTTGATTCACATAATGCGTGCCTCTTCGCTCTTTCACGTCCACTTTCTGAAACTCATCCCAGTTTGACGAAAAACTTCATTTTCTTTCATGTTTCTCGAATGTCGGCTAATTTTGGTCCGTGTTTCCGTGCATCATTAACGTAAATCAAATTGTGCAATACGATCGTAGCTTCCTGTTTGCTACTTCACTTATCTAGATTAAAACGGATTTCTTATAATGTAAGTTTTTCATGGTATGTGCGCGCCCACCGTGGACACGTCATGATTGAAGCTATCTAACAAATGCTAAAATCTTCGAGGCGACGGTGTACCTCATGCCGAACTGGTCACCATCAGCTGAAACTTTCGTAAAAGTTGGCAAAGTAAGCTTGAGCCATTGTTGTGTTCCTTTCACCCTCAGGCACGGCGCACATAGCATGACAAGCGTTTTTTGTTTCCGCAAATGTGAAGAAACGCAATCTGCAAAACAGTCTACAGTCAACGGCACCTTTCTTGTCTGAATATTAGGCCACGCGCAGCTTAAGTTTTTCTTCAATCGCAGCCATGCTAAACTCGTAGAGCATACAAAAGTGCCTCATAAGCTGAGAGATTGTTGCAGATATATCCAGCCTGAAGCACTTACCGAAGACGCTGCTAGTTTCACTTTGATCTGTAAAGGATGCAAATACACGGACAAAGTATGAATCGCAGCAGACGCTAGAGCTGGGCGAGTAGGTGCATTTTAGATGACTAGAGTTTATAATCTCCCAAAAGTCGTTAAGCAAGCACGATTACCTTTACGCGGTACCGATCACAGTGTCACAGAGACGTGAACGGACGGTGCGCGCCAGGCGGTGACGTCGTGCAGCTCATATTCTACTCGGCCATGTTGGTAGGTGAGTCATGTGTGTGTGGCAATACAGTCAAACGCCTCTACAAGGAACACCCCAACAAGTAATTCGTCTGTACAACGAAGGAATTCACGCGTCCCCGGCGGCTGATTTCTTGATTTAAAACGAACGCCATGTATAGCGACTCACCACTGCCCTCCGCAGCCGCCACTGAGCTTGCGTTAACGCTAACGGCTACACAAGCGACGCACTTGAATAGCGTGTCGACGTCAGCGAGTATTGCAACTCTCCTGCACTGATCCAGGAACCGCTCACTTTGTATGCCCGCTTTGCACACAAGCGGGTGTGACGGCTGATGAATACGTCGCAGTTGATGACGAATTTATATAGTAACTGACAATCGACAGCGTCTTCGATGCCATTTAGGTCCAGAAAGGACGCAAACGTCAACGAATCGATCAAGGGCCTGTAAGCGATCGAATAATTTTGATGGCGAGGAAGACGACTGGGATTTGACGATGTGCAGTTTTAACTTGCGTTACTCCCGCGTTTCGAACGTGGAGCATGTCATAAACCTTGGTGCAATACGATCCTCTCACAGTCGCACATTCTCTCGGACAAAGTGCAGAGAAAAAAATGTGCGATTTATCTGACTGATCTTTCTCGACATTATATTAGAGCTTATCTCTTGCTGAATGTTCTTAGCCTGCTCTACTGTGAGCAGTACGGTGAGCGAACTCTAAAACGAAATGACCAGTTTACCAAAAGATTTTGCAGTTGCCATGGAGTTGGTTACGAAGGCATGGGACTGTATTAGCTGCCTGCCAAGCGCTGCTTCATTCGGGAATATTTATGTGGTTATATATGAATTACAATTTGCCGCACTATTGTTATAAAATGTAGCAGCATAAAAAATGTGGAT
The DNA here is from genome assembly GCF_038994185.2 of Dermacentor albipictus. NCBI lineage: Eukaryota > Metazoa > Arthropoda > Arachnida > Ixodida > Ixodidae > Dermacentor > Dermacentor albipictus. Next base: position 147,728,549 of record NC_091823.1, on the reverse strand, counting down.
GAAGTAATACAGGGCGACAAAAAATAATAAATAACTGTAAATGAAGCCATCTTGAAAGATTTTACTCTTTCTTTTTCTACACTACTGGTCATGGAAGACGGCCGAGTGTTGTTTTACGTGCTACGTTCCTGCTATTTGAGTAGGATGTAGCCGCGCGATCGCTCTGGAAATAATTTGGAAGCGTAACAGCATTTCACAGCCATCGTAAGAATGGACTATACTTCTGAGCTCAGGTGCTTTACGAGAGTTCCTTGCCATGTATGTTCACTTTACTTGCTTGGCTTGTCTGAACCATTTAATGGCTCGTTTCGTTCATGACAGCTACGTGCAACTGTGCAGGTGCCATCATGTAAAGCCCAAAAACATGGTGGCAAAATTATGCAAGAACCTAATAATAAATAATCCTTGGCCTAATAAATGAGTGAATATGATGGCTATTTTTGCGAACACCTACCAAAGTCAGATAGGGCGATGCTTTCCTCTGAAATTGAGAATGAAGTAAGAGTTAGTAGATGCCAAGACAATCATACTCTCTGGCATACTTTCCTTGGACATGGCGCGGGACATGACATTTCACCACAGGCCGTGCGTAATGTCTAACCTGGATGCCAAGAACTTTAATGCTCTGGAGGTTCAGAACCACTTCTTCCACCCCACACAAAGAACTGGAGAGGCTTGGTGGGCACTGGCGCCTCATCAAATGGCCACGAGTCAGGGATATATATGAAGTAACGATACACGTTGTTATCACGAACGATGGAGTACCTATCTTTCTATTTGCAATTCAAATTTTTATAGCGATGCTTCTAAGCTTGAAACGCTGGAAAATGAATTAGGCTTGCTTTCACGGCGCATTCGGAGAACTAGATATTAAAGGAGATTATACTTAAAGGAAGTGCAGCGCCTTTATTGAAAATTTAATATTCAATCATTCCAAAGCATCACGAGTCTATTTTACGAACTACTTAGGATGTGGGCCCAATGTGCAGAACGAAGTGGATATGCCATAAAGCTGACATTTCAAGGGATTAGCGGATAAATAGAATAATAAGTGGTTTAGGTACATCCAACCGTTACTTATCATACACTACGCTCCTATCAGAAGAGGAGTGTTCATTCCTGCGTTGGATTGAAACTTCGCGACATAAAAATTTTAAACTGCACTTGCAAAAAACCTCAATGCATGGAAATGTCAAACAGCGTTCCACTGGTTAACGATCATTTTTTATGCAATTAAACTTGATGCAATCAACTGGCCGCTTGCATGCACTGGACAAAAATACAATGATGTCCTATTTATTTCAAAACACAATACTGAATGGAATGCCAGGGCTCAATGCTAGGAGCAAATCTGCGGGTCAGATTTGCGGATAGGACATGTTCGCCCAGTCCTCATGTGCTGAAATTGGTGCTGCTCTATCCTCCTGAGACCCGGCTATGGGGATTTGTCCAATATATTGGACATTCAGAAATGAGACAGTATTCCTGTGACAAGGCTTTCATCCTCATAAAACCAAGGTGTCCTACTTATTGGACACCTGCTTGCGCCATCTATGCAGCAATAATGAAAATACATTGTTGAAATTCCCGCCGAAACAGTTACAAAATGGCGGCACTCTGCGGGGCGGCAGTTTACGGCAACTGCCGGAGAAGCTAGCAGGGTTTCTCGTATTTCTACCTGCTTTCAGGACATATCTTTGATTTTATATTAAAGTTAATACAACGCCGTACGCACAGAATACGGAATTTAAACTGTTCGCGCGCTTGCTTTATCTTACGCTTCCTTTGATTTCGCGTGTCCATTACGTTGGACACGAGGACTCAACCCGGTTTTTTGTACTGCGTTTTTGTGATGGCCTTGTTATGAACAGCAGACGAGTACTGTTGGCATTTAGTGGCTTGTGGACAAAATTGCGTCTCTTTTTTTCTTTAGGGGACCGGCCTCACGTGTCTGATGAATTAAGCCGATACTTTTTTTTTTCAAGCCGTGGCTTGGACCCACAAGACACCTGTGGCAGGTGGTCTCGTGAGGGAAAAACATATCGATATCCCTCTAACAGATATTGTGCGCATGTACAACGTCGACATGGGCGGTGTTGACAAGACAGACCAAATGAAAAGTTACTACAGGATAAAAGCACGCGTCAACAAAGGGACTATCAGAGTCATCTTTCACCTCTTCGACATTGCCCTCATCAACTCCTGGGTGCAGTACACGCGGGACATACGCTCCCTAAAGAAACAGTGGAAAGAAATACTCAAATATATGCAGTTCAGCCAATCTGTAGCTGAGACTCTCGTGGCTCACGGGAAGAAGCAGGATAAAACGGGGAGTGAGAATGAAGCCGAATGGCATCCGCCATCAAAGCAGGCTCGACTGTCTCCGCGAGAATCCCAAGGAAAGAGCAATACCCACTAGTCAATGTTGGCACACGGCAAACGCTGCCCGTTGCAGACTACAGGGCTGCGACATGAAAACAAAGTTTTTTTGCACCAAATGCCGGCTCATCTTCTGCTTTACCAAGGACACAAAGGTGTTTTGAAATTGCCCACAGGAAGTGAACACAAGAGCAAAATTTTCTTTGAGCAGAGGAATGCTCCTTTTATGTACTTTATTCACTACTTTGCCTTTCGAGTTATTAAAATATTTTTGCACACGAGTTTGAGCGCAATATCTGCGGTACGTCATTACGTGCGCGCTGGGTGAAAAAAGACCGGGTAGCATCCCAGTGTCCAATATATTGGACATCGCGCTGAGCTGAAACTACCAGGGCTGTTGAAAAAATATTTAACACTTTTCCCCTTCTCAACCCTACTGACTTACTCTGGAAGTTTGGGAAAAATCCGTGCACCAAAATACATCTCGGGTCTCAGGAGGCTATAGGAAAAAACCATCCTAATATTTCTGTTACTAATTACACGCGAGTAGAAACCACACTGGCGTTATCTTTATCACAATCAAATTAACAGTATTTCAGGATAACTGTTGAGGCCATTTGTCATCACTGAAATGATAAAGTTGAAAGAAGGCATGCCATGTTTTGATTACCGGAGATGCATCAAATGTTCATAGGTTGCTGAAAATCAAAAGTATCCAGCTGTTATATAGGTATTCATTTTTTAAAGTTTATTTCCTATAGATGACGGCCTGTATTGCCAAGAGGCTCTTACTCTGCAATTGTTCGTAATAACAAATTATAGTCAATCCTAATGGTGGGCATAGTGCAAGACAAGGTGACCGCCCAATCGCCAAGAGCGCTTATGAATCAAAACTCTGTTAAGGGTGCCCTAGAATTCGCACCACTTGTAGCTGGCAATAATCCTTTGTCGGCAACTGCGGGAACTGGCGTAGCAAACAGCTCTCAGCATCGTTTTTGTGCATGCTTGTCCCAAGTGTTTGCCCGCCATGGCGTTACCGTCAGCTACCTCCATCACACCCTCACTCTCTATGCAGGCCGCACCAAGAGATGGCGGTGGGGTTCTGGTGCGCTTGCTTCAAACGCTGGTGCAGAAGCAAAAGATTGCGGCTTATACGTTAGGGCGAAGGATGCTGTTCCGTGATAGCTTCATGTGAAACCGACAACACTGCCGCAGTATTAGCGTTCTGGTAAAGTCATCAACGGCAGAGTGGCTCTTGAGAAAAGCTTTAGCTCGGGTCCAAGACCAACGCCGCCTATTCAAGTAAATGTTAAAAGCACGAACGTTTTTCTGAGATAACACCTGGACCGATTTTAATAAAATTTGTTGCAGTTGCGAGAAAGGTAAATTATAGTCGCTGTTGGAAGGGCAATTTCGATTTAAGGCCCGAATTTTGCTCCAACAATTTTCAAAAACACAAAGTTTTAAAAAATAGAAGCACGAAGTTTAAAATAATAGGTCTTCATCAAAAATAAAAATCATATTTAGGGACAGCAAACAAAGAGGGAAGGGAGCCGACACCGCACTGTGTCGTCTCCCTTCCGTCTTTGTTTGCTGGTGCTAAATATGCTTTCAGTTTACCAACACGCCCAACAAATGCCAAAGAAAAAATAAATATCGCGGTTCTGTAAACGGCATCCATTAGATCATTGAAAGCGGACGAACTCAATAAGTGATTTTTTATCTTACGAGAATTTGGTGCGTTGTGTACAAGGGTTCGGCAATAGCTGTCTTTCCATGTTATTAGATTTATTGGGATTCACGTGTAACATAATAATTTTGTCCATTTAAATGTACTATTAGATGCAATTCACATAATTATAACATTGTTTTTCATTGCGGAGATAGAGTTGTAAACTTGATAGTTTTATTTTATGAAAATTTTTGACTTTTGCCAATTTTTCATAAAAATGATGTCCTAGATGGAAAATTTGAAAGAAACAGTCACTAGTTTTCAAGTTTTTTGTTTTGAGTGCAACAAACCTCGTCAAATTCGCTGCAGAGATTACCGAGAAAATCGAATTTTCTTTTTACAAGTATTTAGATAGGGCTACCCGGGCTAAAGCTTCTCCTTCAATTAAACCTTATCACCTCTTCAGAATTCCAAAGGTAGTTGAGCGTTTGCAGTGTCCTATTTGCTGCGACATCTCTCTGAAGGGAGCTTCTTGCCACGCCTGACCTATCTTCCTTCTCAGCCGTGTGGCGGCAGGCGCGGATAGTTTGACCAGCAGCCACTGTGCGTAACGTGATATCGTGGCATAATTCTAACTTAGGAAATGGTTGCGCAGCCTCGGTACATGACGTTTGTTCACAAGATGGCTAGGGCGCATTGTCTATGTTGAGCACCACGGGAACGCAGTAAAACGTACCACGGGTGTTCGTGCAAGTTATACCAAAGTGTTACGTAGGGTTTCGTACTCTCATGCAATAAAGGTGTCAATCGACCATGCATACACCGGTGCGTGTTCACCACAGTACTAAAATTTTCTTAACACTAAGTTTGTAGTAAAGACTTAAATTGTATATTAAGGTGCCAACCGACGTAGTGCTAAGAATTTGGACGCCATTTCCAGTTTGTAAAGGGAGTAAATGAAGCGTTGCAGGAAAGCCTTGGTAGCTCATTCAGCAGTTTTGCTTTTTCAAGCTCTAGTCCAGCTACACTGATAATTTGCACCCGACTATCGGATTTGGACTACTACGTAAGATGTATCGAAAATTATACAAGGGTATGGAACGTTAGGAAACTCTCAAACCCAAATTCATGGGTTTTGTCCAGATTTTAGTTCATAAAAGCACGGAAGTGCGCTCTGTAAAAGCACGATTGCGGATAAACTACTGCGATAGGTTATAGCTTTTGTTGTGCCATGCTTCCAACTACTACAACGGTCACGACAGCACCTACGGATGTTCAGCAGCTCGCGTTAGTGCTTCGATGGTGCGCACTTCAATCATCGCATTCTTCAGAGAATGTTCTGCACTCCTGAGTCTAGAAGCTGCCCATTTCTCATGATACTCAATTGTACGTATCTTGAGTCAGCACAGTACGAAAAGTGGCAGCCCATTAGACAGCGTTGGGGCACACATTATCATTTATTTGAATAGCGTATGCAGTGAATCTCGCCGCACCTCATACCTAACAGCGAAATTTCAAAGTGACGGAAAATGTTGATCTCTCACCCATGAGTTCGTTGAGAAAAGATTAAGGGCGGCGAAGAGTAAGAGATCCGTTTATACTCGTCCTCTTCTCCTTCTACCAACAGCCAAAGGTAAAGAATACGAAGCGTAGTTAAGCGGTTCTAGCGAAGGCACCTTAAAAGTAAGGTGTAAGATTTATTTTCTCCCGCATGAAATCACATTGGCGGAAAATATTTCAGTCGCATATCATTTTAATGAAGCAATGCACAACCTCAACAAATAATATATACCCAAGGTATGGTACGAAGAAAAAAATTAATAATTTTTTTTGCAGCCTTATTATCTCACACAACGAACTACGCTTACTGAAATAACCGGTGCAATAATAAATTATTCTAGTCAAGCGGTACTCGTTAATGACAGGCCCCGGAATTACTGCAGGGATAGAAAACGTACTTGTATCGGGTACGTGCATAACAAGTAGCCTCGCGTAATAAAATTTTTGTTGCGGCGCGCTAATCACCAAGTGCTAAGATGTTAATTTCTCTGCAGGAGAGGACACTGAATTAAGCATTCACAAAATAAAATTTTTGCCATAAGTGCAGCAACATTAGGCATTTCGTGATTTTCTTTTATTGCTCAAGGATAAAAGAACAGGAGTCCATTCAATCTTATTTTCGATATGAGGCCACATATTCACTTGAAAAATAGGAAAATGAAACCAAGGAACACGCTGGCGCCTGTCACCGGAGTGGGCGCAACGCCTGCCTACTTTTCGAGATGTAGGGGAATGAAACTTATAAATTGAAGATAGGAAGATGAGAAGGAAAGAAGTAAGAAAGAAGAAGATGGGATATCTCAATGACTAAGGTAAAATATCGAGAAAGAATAGAGTGAGGCAGTATTGTACTTCACGATTTATTAAACACGAAGCTCAGAAATCAAGGAGACGGCGCAGGATCTAAAGGGTGACCAAGGGGCAGCGGGGGAATCAAAACTGGAAGCAGGGTGGTCCGTAGGTTAGGCTATGTTGCCCCAACCCACGGACCACCCTGCTTCCAGCTTTGTCCGCGAAAGCGGACAGCTGATCTTAAAATGCGCCAAAAAATTCGTAAAGTACGACTGACACACAGCCTAGAGTCATCATAGATATACTACTAGTACGCGCAGGCCTCGGCGAGTCCCAACCCATGGACCAGACCGGGTTCTAGCTCTGGTGTCTCCGTTACCAATTTGGTGTCCTGGAGATGCCACGAATAATACGAAATAGCGACACGTTGTTACTAGTAAAAACACGATTTAAGAAATCTAATTACGCGCAGCTGCTAACTTCTGACGCTACGTTCAGCGCTGCCGCGCCACACGACTTCTACAACGCCTGTGAGAACTTCGCCAATCAGTGTTTGTTCTTGGCAATACTTAGAACTTGTGAATTTTGTGTACTGTTCATGCTTAACTTTGTATTGCACGGCGGCTTAGTGAAGCACTACGCTTGCGTGTAATCTTACCTGATAGTCGGTGAACGGGGTATTGTACAAGTATCCGCTGAAGAAGAAAAGACTACACCTTCACATTTATTAGAACACATGGCAGTCTTAAAAAAAGGACAGACGTACAATGAACCTCCACACGTTAAAATAGCAAGAGAATCAAATAAAAGGCGAAAACTATTGAAAACATTGCAAGCGCAAATCAGCCATTGCTGGTGATACTGATGTTGATCTGGCTGTCCCCTTGCGATCGCCTCGGCAAGCGCGTGGAAGCGCAATTGGGGGCAATGTAGCCAAAATAAATAAATAAATTGTAGCGAAGAGAGACGCTAGTGGGTTCAGCGCTACTGGCTCTAAACGGTAGTGGGTCGAGCGCTCCTGCTCAGCAACGGCTCTCGTGCTTGGAAGCTGTGACTGCCCTGCCCGTCGACGTTGCGCTGCTCCGAGCTCTGCCTAATAAACACCTTTAGAATTGGTAGAGTAGCGGGGTACCCTCAGACGATCATCCTGGAACTCCGGTCTCGTACCCTAACATGTACCATGCCCCAAGACGCCTCCCAGCAAACGCCTCCTCCTGCACCCACTGCGTGTCCCGGGGTGCCTCGTCATCGCGACCCTCCTATCTACACTGGAGCGGACGACACTGACGCGGACGAATGGCTCACGGCGTACGACAGGGTAGGCGACCATAACAAGTGGGATGAAGCGGCCAAACTGAGCCATGTTCTGTTCTACCTCGCTGGAGTTGCCAGCCTGTGGTATAACAACCATCAAGCAGAGTTCCAGACATGGTCGGAATTTAAGACTTCCCTCGCCGATGTATTTGGTCGCCCTGCTGTTCGCAAGCTGCGTGCCGAGCAACGTTTGCGAGAACGAGCTCAACAGCGAGGCGAAACGTTTACCAGCTATATCGAAGATGTCCTGGACCTATGCAGGAAAGTCGATTCGACCATGGCGGAGTCTGATCGAATCCGAAACATCCTGAAGGGCATAGAAGACGACGCCTTTAATGTGTTGTTGGCCAAAAGTCCACGCTCTGTGGCTGAAATTGTCCCACTGTGTCAGAGCTATAAAGAACTCCGCAGGCAGCGGTCACTGACTCGTCGATCTCTACCGCGTGGTTATGTTATCTTGACGACGTTGTTGTTTTTGCCTCTGACTTCACCACGCACCTTCAACGCCTACGGCGTCTTTTGACGTGCTTCGCAAACGCTGGCCTCCAACTGAACCTAAAGAAGTGCCGATTTGCAGCGCGGCAGCTCACGATACTAGGTTACGTCGTCTCGCAGGATGGAATCCTCCCCGATCCAGACAAACTTCGTGCCGTAGCTGAATTTCCTCAACCGACGTCCGTCAAAGAGCTGCGCAGTTTTGTAGGTTTGTGTTCCTACTTCACGTGCTTCATTCGCAATTTCGCCACCGTCATATCGCCCCTGACGAAGTTCCTTGGCAGCAACGGACCTCTCCATTCGTGGTCGTCCGAGTGCGACGAGGCGTTCACTAAGCTCCGTCGTTTGCTGACGTCTCCTCCCATTTTGCGCCACTACGACCCAACGGCACCTATTGAGGTACACACAGATGCTAGTGGTGTTGACCTCGGCGCTGTCCTAGCGCAGCGCAAAGAAGGGTTTCCTGAATAAGTTGTGGCATATGCAAGCCGTATGCTTACTAAAGCCGAGACCAATAACACCGTCACGAAAAAAGAATGCCTGGCGATCATCTGGGCGCTTACCAAGTTCCGGCCCTGTTTGTATGGTCTACAATTTGATGTCGCCACGGACCACCGTGCACTATGCTGGCTGTCGTCATTGAAGGATCCCTCAGGCCGTCTCGCACGCTGGGCGCTTCGCTTACAGGATTACGATATCCGCGTACTGTACCGGACGGACGCCAGCACCCTGATGCTGACGCTCTCTCACGTTCTCCCTTGCCAGTCGACAATCCCTGCTGCGCAATATGTCAGCGTGACGTTTCTTCCGTCGACATTGGGACCATCGCTTCTGAGCAGCGCAAGGACCCCTGGATTGCCTCCATCATAGACTGCCTTGCTGATCCGCCATCGCATCCAACCACTCGTGCATTGCGCCGTCAAGCTCGCCATTTCGCCATTCGCGACGACCTGCTTCATCGACGCAATTACACCTCTGACGGCCGCCAGTGGTTAATAGTTGTACCTCGAAGCCTGCGTTCTGAAATCTGCGCATCTTTCGACTCTGATCCACAGTGTGCTCACTCGGGACTCTTCAAAACCTACCAGCGCCTCCGACGACGCTACTACTGGCGGGGAATGTACAACTACATTCAAAAGTTCGTTCGCTCATGCCCTGACTGCCAGCGCCGAAAATCTTCACCCCACCACTCGCCGGCTGGTCTGCAGCCTCTACCCTGCCCTATCCAGCCGTTCGGGCGCGTTGGCATCGATTTGTATGGGCCACTTCCCCTGACGTCGTCTGGTAACCGCTGGGCCATTGTGGCAGTAGATCACCTTACACAATACGCCGAAACCGCCGCTCTCCCAGCAGCTACAGCGCGCGATGTTGCATCATTCCTGCTACGCCGATTAATCCTGCGGCATGGTCCACCTCAAGAACTGCTCAGCGATCGCGGACGCCTCTTCCTGTCGGAAGTCGTTGAAGCGATTCTCAAAGAGTGCCACGTTGTTCATCGTACGACTACGGCGTACCACCCTCAAACGAATGGCCTCACAGAACACTTCAACCGTACGCCCGGCGACATGCTTTCAATGTACGTTGCCTCCGACCACACCAACTGGGACGCCGTTCTGCCATTCGTCACCTACGCGTATAATACCGCTACGCAGAGCACCACTGGATTTTCACCATATTTCTTGCTGTATGGCCGACATCCTTCGCACACCATTGATACAATTCTGCCATACCGGCCGGATGCATCCGAGTGCGTGCCTATTTCTGCCACGGTCAGACATGCAGAAGAGTGCCGCGACCTCGCACGGGTCTTTACTTCCGCTGATCAAGAGCGACAGATGTGCACTCGCGGTGACGCCACTGCCACGGTCACCTTCGATCCGGGAGCTCTCCTGTGGCTCTCAGTTCCTTCACTGCCCTGGCCTCTCATCAAAACTGGTCCCTAAGTATGAAGGCCCTTATCGTGTCCTCGAACGTGCATCTCCTGTGAACTATGTCATCGAACCAGTTGAGCCATCTTCCGACATGCCCCGCCGTGGACGAGACATTATACATGTCAACCGTTTAAAGCCTTACTACGACCCGCTCATCGTGACGGGCTAATAGGTCGCCGGGCGGCTCCGTTCTCTCTCCCGGGGGGTGATTGTAGCGAAGAGAGACGCTAGTGGGTTCAGCGCTACTGGCTCTAAACAGTAGTGGGTCGAGCGCTCCTGCTCAGCAATGGCTCTCGTGCTTGGAAGCTGTGACTACCCTGCCCGTCGACGTTGCGCTGCTCCGAGCTCTGCCTAATAAAAACCTTTAGAAAATAAATAAATAAACAAATAAATAAATAAATGAAGAAAACTGTGCATCAACTACAAATACACACACGCAAAAGAAAGCGTCCCCATTAACCATGTCAAAGTGGATTTCGCACGCGTGGAACCGGGTCCAAGTGGACGTTGTGGTCAAATCATTAAATGCTCAATCCCAAACCACTTGGACAGAACGGAAGACGACCTGCTGTGGTATACCCAGAGCGGCGGTTCAAGCGGTGCGACGAACTCGAATGGCAGTGATAGTAACTGAGCATCCGACACAAGCGGTAGGTTCACTGTCTGCACCGATTTTTCCTTTGAATATTTGAAAAATAGTATGCTATTTCTCGTACCCATCTCGTCGTAATGTCGCAGCGAAAATAGGGAGGGGGGGGAGTATTTATGTATAACATGTATGCTGGTCATGTATGCTGATGATAGTAATATTTTCTTTTCCGCAACAACTTTAGCCCACCTAAACAGAACAATAAACAATTACTTCATTAACCTTGAACAGTGGTTGAACGCAAAGAGATTAACCTCAAATTTAAAAAGAACAAAATATATTATTTTTGAACCTGTCAACAAACAAAGTAACTGCGAACTCACGCTAAACTTTCAAGGAACGGCCCCGCAACACGTTGCATCTGAAAAATTTTGGGGGGTTTGGTTCGAAGAAACAATGTCTTGGAACGTGTGCGTTAATAAGCTCATGGTTGAATTAGGCAAATCAGTTGGTTGCCCCTATAGACTGAGGGAATTAATTTCAATTAGACTAAAGAATGCAACATATTATGCTATTTTTTACTCACGTCTATTATATTGCACTTTAGTTTGGGGCACTACAACAACCACCAAATATAACAAACTGGAGTGGCTCCAAAAGAAGGTATTAAGAATGTTTGAGAACTTTAATGAACGCCCCCAGCCTATTATCCGCTGGTCCTCTATTCATTAAACATAATATGTATAAAGCGTCTTAGTTATATGACTATAAAATATCTCTTTATATGTAGAAAAATAAACTCCCACACAATACAGAACATTCTCCTATGACTACAGCATACGTAACAGACTAATACCAGTGCGGTGTGCGCATACAAATTACGGTAGATCTAGGCTGGTTTACTGCATACCAACACTATACAAACTCTTAAAAGCTCACATTAATTTCAGTGCCCCACTCGGCACGTTTAAATCGGAGGTGCGTGATTACCTGATGACGCAATGAACTTTTTTCTCTTTTGCCCTGGCTGCTACATTTCCTGCAGTGTTTATGCATTCTGCGATATTGTCCACCGTGTATGCTGCATCTGTATGAAACAAGTTCATTTCTTCTTCATAATGTCTGTATGTATTTACAATTGTTCGAATTTGTGAAATACACTGCCTGCTGTTCCCTGTAGGCCCCCAGGTCACGTCTAGCTGTCTGCGACATCTTGTTGCCTGGGGGCCCCCAACTAGTGTATTGGAAATAAAGTGGATTCTGATTCCGACCTATCCTTTCAAGGCCCACTGAAGCTCCAAAGGAAGTCCCTAAACAACAGCTCAGGGACAGCAACACAGACACTGAAGAGATAACCACTTCAGCGGGGCACGAATACTGGTAACAAGCCTCCAGTGCAGTAATGAAGAGAAAAGTGGTGAAGTAGTGTTGTGCTGTCACGCCTTATTGAAGCAGGTTGAAGGCTCACGTGTTAACAAATCATGACATGTGGTCCCTGATGATTAACCGGTCTGTTTTTGTCGGTGGTGTGCATCCATATGTCACAGCTGGATGGAACGTGGGTTAGAGCACGAGAGGTTTCTCCATGCTTGTAATATTAGCCCCTGGTAAGTATGTCTGTACACAGACGTAAGGAAGTGCATTCGATGGTGTGTAACGTTCCAGCGTGCAAAAGCCTCCCATGCGTTTTGCGACTTATAAATTTTTGTAAACACTCAGTAGCACAGTAGTTATGATGTTGCACTGCTGAGCTTGAAATCACGGGTTTAATACCAGCAAAAGTGGCTGCATTTAAGTGGTGGTGAAATGAAAAAAAAAAGCGTGTAGTTGAATTTAGGTGCACATCACAGCACCCAAGGTGGTCAAAAATAATACGGAGTCCCGCGCAGTGGCATGCCTCGTAATTCTATCTAGATTTTTTGTTCAATATGACGTTTCTTGTTGCCCATTTTAATAAACTGTTACTTTTGAGATTACCAAAATAGAGGGCATCCGCAGTGATGTTCTGTGCAGTCCATGGATAAATTGCTCTGGTAATGAGCACTCAGTTAAATCTTCTGCACACTTGGCTGCAGCAGAAAGTGTCATAATGATTGTATAGACTGTGCAGAAAGCTTTAGGCCACTCTACCTGTCAGATCAGTTTTATATATACCAATCCTTATGGTCCATCTATCACTTGAGTAGGCCTAATAACAATTGGTAATGTTTCCTTACACATTTAATATTTATCTTTTTTATCTTGGAAGAGAAACCTTGGAAGAGTAACCTACAACAGTGCTCTTACCTTCTTTTTCACTGTCTGCCCATTTCTTTTCTACACTTCAACATTCTTTACTCTACGCACTATCTCATTCTCCTCTTCATCCTACATTGAGGGTGTGGGAGAGTGAGCTAAGCGTGCATAAAATTTGCTGTGGAGAACTTAACTGCGAGACTGACGAAGACAAATTTTTGTCGAAAGGTTCACTCCAGCTACATTACTCCTCCAAACACTGTTTATCACTTCAAGCCTTTATATTCTTGTGAGTTTCTGTCTTGTTTAACCGTTGTAACAGTCATATTTACTATTTATTACTATCAATAGCCAACATACAATTAGCACCGCAAAGCGCTGTTTAGAATCTTTGCGAGTTTCTGCTTCCCTTATGATAAATACTCCAGACATTCAGTTTCTATTTTAAAAAATCTTCCAAACATTGCCAGTGATGACCCCGGCCTTGACGACCACCACATGGGTTAATGTCGGCATGCGACTGAGGCTTTCCCACGAAAAGAACAGTTATGTTTTGCTCATATCATGCGACTGACAGTTTCTGCTGTAATTGTTGCAATTGTTGACTGCAGTGTGAAGAGTTCGTTTCTGTTAATATGTGCTGGTCTAATTCCTCTTGCTCATGCATTTCAGATCTTGCGCTATGAGGTGAGGAGGCGTAAAATAAAAGCACAGTGTAGATTTCACGGTGCTTTTAAGAAACCACTCAAAGCTTGGAGATAAAGCATTACATGCAACTCGAACCAAGCGTCTGGAAAAAGCAAGCGAAAGTTGTTTTGTCATGAGCGAGGGTGTTGGTGTTACTATTGACACGTGTACTTATGTTTATCGGGCAACCACGTTTCGCCGCTTAACAACTGTAATTGCAGAGCGAGGGACGCGCCTGCATGTATCCGACGTTTCTGGAAAGTTATCGACGCTTCTATCCGCGTGTCTGTTGTCGCCGAACCTTGTGTTATCTGATTTCATCGCTTGACGCGAATGGTGTAGAACATTGTAGAAGGCATGCGGGCCCCAACGATTAGTGTGGAACATTCGATGACTGCTGTATAAAAGCCGACGCGCTTGACCCGCTGATCAGATTTTCGACGGTCGCCGACAGTGTAGCCTGTTTTGTGGGCACAGGTTCGCCCAATAAAAGCTAGTTTTGTCTTTCACAGTACTGCTACTGTGTTCTTTCTTCACCGTCACTACCACGTGACATCTGGTGGAGGTGCTAGTGCGTTCATGTACCGAACGCCCCCGCAAAGCCGCAATCCAAGCCCGAAGCCCGAGGACAAAACCGACACCACCCAAGACCAGCGTGCTAGCCGCAGACTGCAAGGACTGCCCCCAGAGCACGGACTTCTACCTGAAGCGACAAAGAAGATCGTGGTCAAGACAACCTCAATGGCTGCGCCAGCGTCCCCCGTTATCTTACAACAACCCCGGGACCCACCGACCTTCCATGGAGCAGCGACTGAAGACCCGGAATCCTGGCTGGAGACCTACGAGCGAATCGCGACATTCAACAACTGGGACTCCGACGACAAGCTGCGGCATGTCTACTTCGCCTTAGAAGACGCCGCCAGAACGTGGTTTGAGAACCGGGAGTCGACCTTAACGACATGGGACCTCTTCCGTAGCGGCTTCCTACGCGCCTTTACGAGCGTCGTGCGCAAGGAAAGGGCCGAAGCCATGCTGGACGCCCGAGTGCAGCTACCGAACGAGAACGTTGCTATCTTCACGGAAGAAATGAAACGTCTCTTCCGCCACGCCGACCCGGGTATGCCCGAAGAGAAGAAAGTCCGCCTTCTCATGCGTGGTGTGAAGGAAGAACTTTTCGGCGCCATGGTACGAAGCCCACCGAAGACCGTAGAAGAGTTCCTTCGCGAGGCAACCAGCATTGAGAAGACACTCGAAATGCGGAACCGGCAATTCAACCGCCGTACGAGCTCTACCCACTACGCAGGAATTCAATCACTGGCCACAGACGATCTGCGCGAGTCCATCAGGGCCATTGTGCGCGAAGAACTGCGCAAGGTCTTGCCTTCGTCGCAGCCTCAAGTGTCCTCGATCGCCGACATCGTGAAAGAAGAGGTGCGCCGATCCCTTGGAGTTCCTGAGGTGGAACTAGAATCACCGCAGCCGGAGGCAATGACCTACGCCGTCGCCCGCCGTCAAGGCCCACCTGCGCGACCGCGCCAGGGTCCTGCAACGCCGCAATTCCGTCGTCCGCCGCCGCAGCCAGCACGCCAATACGTCGCCCAGCGCACCTACGCGAGGAAGACGGACATTTGGCGAGCCCCCGACCACCGCCCACTCTGCTATCACTGCGGAGAAGCCGGCCATGTGTACCGCCGATGCCCATACCGCGACCCGGGACTGAGAGGGTTCGCCGTCAACGCGCCGCGTCCACAGCTTGGCGAGCGCCCACGTGAAATCGCCGATTACCTAGCCGCCACTCAGCGGAACTCTCGACGACCATACCGTTCACCGTCACCAGGCCGCTACCTGTCACCGCAGCGCCGACCGTACACTGGTCCAGCTCGGGGCCGCTCTGCGAGCCCATATCCGGAAAACTAAAAGCAGCAACCGATGGAGGTGCGGTTGCTGTTCGTCGAACTGACGAAGATCCTCCGCCGCCGACGAAGTCGATGAAGAAACCATCTCGACGACCTAATGACGACACGCCGCCGTCCCGACGAAGTCAGCAAGCCAAGACTACACCGAAGAAAGACGACTTGACGACGCGACGTTTCAGTTTCAGTTCAACACGACGCAGCCGTGATCCGACGCCAAGACCTAACTGCAACGCCAGACAAAGAACCACCGACCTCGACGTGCTTCTCGACGGCCACGCAGTTACCGCCTTAGTGGACACCGGTGCTGATTACTCCGTCATGAGTGGACACATCGCCGCCCAGTTGAAGAAGGTTAAGACTGCATGGGAAGGCCCTCAAATTCGCACCGCTGGAGGACACCTGATTACGCCGACTGGAATCTGCACGGCAAGGATAACCATTCATGACCGGACTTACCCTGCCACCTTCGTTATCCTCCAACAGTGTTCTCGAGACGTCATTCTCGGTATGGACTTCCTGAACCAACACGGCGCAGTCATCGACCTGAAGTCGAAGTCAATAACGCTGTCGGAAGATAAAGCGATACCGCCGGAGAGCCCTCGTAGTCACCACGCCTTGAGTGTGCTCGAAGACCAAGTGAGCATCCCGCCCCGCTCCAGCATTGTTATTTCGGTCGGCACCGAAATACCCGCTGACGTAGAAGGTGTCATCGAAGGCGACCAACGCCTCCTGCTAGACCGTGAAATTTGCGTCGCAAGAGGGATCGCTCGACTTCATGGATGGAAAATTGAAGTGTTGCTGACAAACTTCAGCGCGGAGTTCAAGCATATCAACAAGGGCACGACGATCGCGTACATCGAGGAAATTGTGGAAACCAGTAATGCGTTTGTCCTCTCGGATTCCGCCACATCTACCCCGACGACCACGGTTCCCGAACCAGACTACGACATTAATCCAAGCCTCCCAGTGATTAAGCAACAGCAGCTCAGAAGTCTGCTCCGACGATACAAAGACTGCTTTTCGACGACATCGAGGATTCGACAAACACCAGTCGCCAAGCATCGCATAATCACCGAGGAGTACGCTCGACCACTCCGCCAAAGCCCTTACCGAGTTTCGCCGGGAGAACGCGAAGCTATAAGAGAACAAGTCGACGAAATGCTGCGCGATGACATCATCCAGCCGTCGAAAAGCCCGTGGGCATCCCCTGTTGTCCTGGTGAAGAAAAAGGAGGGAACCCTACGTTTCTGCGTCGATTATCGTCGTCTGAACAAGATCACGAAGAAGGACGTATACCCCCTTCCACGGATAGACGACGCATTGGATCGGCTCTGCAACGCTAAGTATTTCTCCTCGATGGACCTCAAGTCTGGCTATTGGCAAATAGAAGTCGACGAAAGAGATCGCGAAAAGACCACTTTCATCACCCCAGACGGCCTCTACGAGTTCAAGGTTATGCCATTTGGACTGTGCTCGGCGCCTGCAACGTTCCAGCGCGTGATGGACACGGTTTTAGCGGGATTGAAATGGCAGACCTGTCTCGTTTACTTGGATGACGTCGTTGTATTCGCCGGAAATTTCGACGATCACCTTAAGCGGCTTGCCACAGTACTCGAGGCCATCAAGTCATCAGGGCTCACTCTGAAGTCAGAAAAATGCCGCTTCGCTTACGACGAGCTTCTGTTCCTAGGCCACGTCATCAGTAAATCCGTAGTACGCCCCGACCCGCAGAAAACAGCTGCCATCGCAAAGTTCCCGCAGCCCACCGACAAGAAGACAGTGCGTAGATTCCTTGGCATGTGTGCCTACTACAGGCGCTTTGTCAAGGACTTTTCTCGCATCGCCGAGCCGTTGACACGTCTAACTAAATGTGATGTTGAGTTCAAGTGGGAAACGCCGCAGGCCGACGCATTTGAAGAACTCAAACGACGCATGCAGTCGCCGCCGGTACTTGCGCACTTCGACGAGTACGCCGATACAGAAATCCATACTGACGCCAGTAGCCTAGGCCTCGGTGCCGTTCTAGTCCAGAGGAAAAACGGAGTCGAACAGGTGATATCTTACGCTAGCCGGTCGCTGTCAAAAGCGGAAGGCAACTATTCTACAACCGAAAAGGAATGCCTCGCCATCGTTTGGGCTACAGCTAAATTTCGCCCTTATCTTTATGGCAGGCCATTCAAAGTCGTCAGTGACCATCACGCTTTGTGTTGGCTAGCGAGTATAAAGGATCCTTCAGGACGACTGGCGCGGTGGAGCCTCAGACTACAAGAATACGACATCACTGTAACCTACAAGTCCGGACGAAAACACTCCGATGCCGATTGCCTATCACGTGCCCCCATTGACCCGCCGCCGCAAGATGACGAAGATGACGACGCCTTCCTTGGCATGATAAGCGCAGAAGACTTCGCTGAGCAGCAACGGGCAGACCCGGAGCTAAAAGGCCTAGTGGAATATTTGGAAGGGCACACCGACGTTGTCCCCAGGGCATTTAAGCGAAGACCATCTTCCTTCACGCTTCAAAACAATCTTCTCGTGAAGAAGAACTTTTCACCAGTCCGCGCCAACTACCTTCTTGTTGTCCCGACAGGACTTCGTCTAGAAGTATTGCACGCCCTACATGACGATCCGACCGCTGGACACCTCGGTTTTTCCCGGACACTCTCGAGGATACAACAAAAGTATTATTGGCCGCGCCTGACCGCCGACGTCGCCCATTATGTCAGAACATGCCGAGACTGTCAGCGACGTAAGACACCGCCGACAAGGCCAGCCGGATTACTACAGCCAATCGAACCTCCTTGCCGACCATTCCAGCAGATCGGGATGGACTTGCTGGGACCCTTTCCGACGTCAACAACCGGAAATAAGTGGATCGTCGTGGCGACAGACTACCTCACCCGCTTCGCTGAAACTAAAGCGCTGCCGAAAGGTAGCGCAGCCGAAGTGGCGAAATTTTTTGTCGAAAACATCCTGCTTCGACATGGCGCCCCAGAGAAGTCCTCATCACCGACAGAAGAACGGCCTTTACAGCGGAACTCACCCAAGCCATTCTGAGATACAGTCAGACAAGGCACAGGAGGACCACGGCCTACCACCCGCAGACGAATGGCCTTACGGAGCGGCTGAATAAGACCCTCGCCGACATGCTAGCGATGTACGTCGACGTCGAACTCAAGACCTGGGATGCCGTCCTGCCATACGTAACATTTGCTTACAACACGGCGGTGCAAGAAACAACACAGATCACGCCGTTTAAGCTGGTTTACGGCAGGAACCCGACGACGACGCTCGACGCCATGCTGCCCCACGTCACTGACGAAGAGAATGTTGACGTCGCTAGCTATCTCCAGCGCGCCGAAGAAGCCCGACAGCTCGCCCGCCTACGGATCAGGAACCAACAGAGGACCGACAGCCGACACTACAACCTCCGACGACGCTTTGTTGAGTACCAGCCCGGCGACCGTGTTTGGGTATGGACCCCGATACGCCGGCGAGGACTCAGTGAGAAGCTGCTGCGACGCTATTTCGGACCCTACAAGGTCATCCGACGTATTGGCGCACTAGACTATGAGGTCGTGCCAGACGGTATTTCGCGCTCACAGCGGCGCCGCGCACGATCTGAAGTGGTCCACGTGGTGCGCCTTAAACCATTTTACGGACGCTGATGAACTTCCTTAGTTTATTGTTTTCTTTGCTACGAGTGCTTTTCTTTGTTACTTTCGTTTGTTTGAAGCATCGGGTCGATGCTTTTCAAGAGGGGGGTAATGACACGTGTACTTATGTTTATCGGGCAACCACGTTTCGCCGCTTAAAAACTGTCATTGCAGAGCGAGGGACGCGCCTGCATGTATCCGACGTTTCTGGAAAGTTATCGACGCTTCTATCCGCGTGTCTGTTGTCGCCGAACCTTGTGTTATCTGATTTCATCGCTTGACGCGAATGGTGTAGAACATTGTAGAAGGCATGCGGGCCCCAACGATTAGTGTGGAACATTCGATGACTGCTGTATAAAAGCCGACGCGCTTGACCCGCTGATCAGATTTTCGACGATCGCCGACTGTGCTCGCCGCTATCGTTGTGCTTTAAGTGTAGCCTGTTTTGTGGGCACAGGTTCGCCCAATAAAAGCTAGTTTTGTCTTTCACAGTACTGCTACTGTGTTCTTTCTTCACCGTCACTACCACGTGACACTATGTAACCACCATTAAATAAAAGCTTGTTTCAAAACGGTCGCTCGAGTCTGTGTTCTCCCGGTAAAAAACAAAACCAGTGGGGTATCCACTTCGTTTTTTAAACATATTTGACCAACACGAACAATAAAAAAAACTTGATGTATCAAGATTTAACTTTGCCATACCAAGGAAACACCTGCAACTCTTTTTGAGAAGCTTACTGATACACGAACACAGTATGGCAATTATTTTCAATCGTATACTCACAATTTGCCGCGTCACCAAGTGAAGTTTCAAGACAGATTTTTTTAGACTCCAAGAAGCGATTTGCCTAATTCTATCCATTGCTTACTGCATCGCATTTGATTTTCTATAACAAATAAAGGCAAATTTTCCATTGATTTTGGCGAGCTGCACATGCCCTATCACCGAAGTTCTCTATTCCTAACTGTCTATTCATTAGCAGATAGTCATCAGTGGCACGTACCGAGTGGCCCATGCTGGCATGAAAGATTCCAGATTCTAATAACACACCAAAAAGAACATGGAATTTTTGTAGAATGGTAATCGAATTCATATATATTTGGCACATATGCATACTGAAAACAGGTACAACTTAGTCGAGTGGTAAGATTCGCGGAGTCGGGTGAGAAAGTAAATGGTGATTTACACAAGGAAACCGTTGATAACGGCACACTCTGTAAACATGGTCCCTAATTGTACTATGGGAGTGGCGGCGCTCTCCGAAGTCGGGATTGGCGGCGCTCTCCGACGTTGGCTCCGTCTGGGTTGGGCGCGGTGCACTAAGCTTGACACGCACGTCGCAAAATTATGCTTATGACACGCATCTCGCAAATTTTACTTATTACGCCAATTTCTCTGAGATACTTTCTCATTCCAATGGTACTACGACATTTGGTGGTAGGAATTGCCCGCACTGCCACGACCATGTCAACTGGTAACCTCAAGCGGTCAAATCTTTTGTTGTTCGAAAACTGTATAGGTAATGCCTGTAAACGGCAGCCAGAAGCGTGATCCTGAAGCGATGCGCCGAGGGCGGCCTACACAAAGAGAAAATCTCCGTTATTAGGGGCAATGAATATTTTAGGCACCGGCAAAAGCGGTGAGATAGTGTAAAAAGAATAGTCCGAAATTTGCGGTTACAAGTTTTTTTTTCGCACCGCTCAATGTACACAATCCAATTTCTTCGGCATGCTTTGGGAACAGCTGTCAATTATGTTTTGCCCTAAGTGTTTCTGTAGCACCACCGGAGGAAAAAAAGGAGGTGAGTGCTTCCGGCCTTAGAAGAATGGGTAAATGTTTACACATATCTTTCCGGCTGCAGGAAGCACATGATGCACTATGTTCTAGGTACAATGGCAGGACAGTAGGATATTTATTGGTTAGGTGTTTCTGTGTCACCGCAGGAAGCCAAGCATGTGCTGGATGATACATGCTATAGGAAAGACTGTCCAATCTCAAATGATTAGCTGGTTTTTGATGCCACGGGAAGGACGGAGTAATGCTGGTTACATGCGCAGCTACTGTCCAAGATTTATTGGCTAAGTGTTTATGTGGCACCGCAATAAGCAAAGGACAGGCAAACAAATGCCCTGGCTGTGTGCCACTTTACAATCAACGTTATTCCCGCCAACGCTTTAGCACGCGGCCTCATGAGGTGTTTTGCATTTTTGAATGCACTTCAATTCGTGAATGAACTTGAATGCAATCGAATATTCTTACTGAAGCTCTCGTGAAACTGTGTCCGTGACCATGTACTGAATATCTTCTGTATGCACTGAATAAGCGAGGGAGCTATTCGCGGTATTCGAAAGCTCCGGCCAGCAACGGCTTCTGTTCTCATAGCCCAAGTACTCCCTTATTGTCGGCGCTACAAAGTAAATGGATGCAGAAATAAATGGTGTTTTATAAGAATCCGTAAGCATTCCCCCAAATTTCAGTTGGCATACCCTCAAACGTAAGTTGTCCACCCACCAAATTTCAAGTTTGCCACCCAGAAATTTAGGTCGGCCCGCCCCAAAATTTTAGGTTGGCCCACCCCCAATTTAAGTTGGTCGAAATCAAATTTCAGGTGGTCTCACTGATATTTCTGTTGGCATACTTCTAAACACCGAGGTGTGCTGAGTGGGGAAAAAGCAGGCGGGCGAACAGGCAATTGGCAACTATGGCATTGATCCTAGAAAAGCTGGAGGAGAGATTCTGGTGGAATTCGCAGAAACGAGTAAGTTGAGAATATCGAACACATTTTTCAGGAAAGGTAGCAACATAAAGTGGACCTGAATAATCCCTAAAGCTGAAACAAGAAATGAAATTGATATACTTTCTGCAGATCCCAGCATAGTACAGGATGTAGAAGTGATAGCTGGAGTAAAGTGCACTAATCATAAGTTTGGGCTAGGATTCACCTCAGTTTGGACAGAGAAGGAGTAAAATTGGTCAAGAAAAAGCAGGTCAGCATAGAGGCAGCAAGGGTAAAAGGAGACAAATTTAGGCTTGTACTTGCAAACAACCATGGAGCCTTAGAACAGAAAGATGATGACGATGACATGGAGGTAACGAATGAAACCGTAATGGGGCTGGCTTCAAAGGCACCGATTGAAGTGGGAGGTAAGGCACCAACGAGTAGGCCCGGTCTCCTAAGTAATAAAGCACCTAAACAAGAAACGACAAAGAGTGCAATTGTCCAACTCAAGAGATAATATTGTAACAGATACGAAAGGCACGGACCAGAAGAAAGAAGAGAAGACGAAGGAGACGAAAAGTTTGAGAGGCCGGGCTGCGCTAAGATCACGCTACAATCATGGTCCGTCTGCTGTACATAAAATAATTTCTTTGCAACTCTTCGTAACAGTTGTGGTGGAAGGTGCTGGGTAATCGACACCCGAAGACGGAGGCTGAACCAGAAGTTCTTCGACGGAGCCATCGCCTTGCTTGATTCCCACCGAATATACTGGAGTTGAATATGTCCCACGACGCAGAAAAACAGCGGCCCATTCCAACTGCTGCGCCGACAAGTTCCGTTCTACAGCTGAGAGATGCACGTCCCTTCGCCGGAAGATCGGACGAAGACGTCGAGGTATGGCTCATTCATTATCACCGGGTGAGTGCCGCAAACAAGTCAGACAGCGCTGCTCAGCTTTCGAACGTCATGTTCTTTCTAACGGATACTGCGTTGCTGTGGTTCGACAATCACGAGGAAGCGTTCACAACTTGGGGAAGATTTGTTTCGCAAATTAAAGAGCGATTCGGCAACTCCACGAGGAAAAAGAAAAGGGCACAACAGACGCTACTGCAACGTGCGCAAGTGCCAGGCGAAACCTGCACGACCTACATTGAGACGGTCATAAAACTCTGTAGGATGGTGGACTCTGGAATGTCGGAGGAAGACAAAGTCGGGCACATCCTCAAAGGAATTTCTGAAAATGTTTACAATTTCCTCATCACAAAAGACAACCAGGCTTCCGTCGCTGACATCATTCGGCACTGTCGTACTTTCGAACAACTGAAGACGAGGCGCATCACGGCGAAGAATGACTGGCTAGCCAATGTGACGACAGTTGCAAGCGTGGACAGCAACCAGCCCCTCGATCTTGCACCAATGATCCGACAAATAGATCGGTAAGAGCTCAGCCTGAACGCGCAAGTGACACATCCAGGCACCCATAGCTTCCGCCTACCAGCAGATTTCGAACCAAATATGGCATTCTTCTCCCCGTATTCTGCGACGAGGGACACTGAGGACTACGGACTCACGCCCCGATAACAGCCACGTCTCTACGACAGAGGCCCTACTTATGACGCTCGGCCACAATGAGAGCAGCCGCGTTTTTACCCCCGAGGCCCTGTGACTTCTGTCAGGCCGCGACAAGAACAGCACCGATCCTACTACTACGACGTGACTTATGAACGATATAACGGATTTCAGCGAGCAGCAGAGACATGTTATCCGCATCACAACGAACTTTCTCGCCACCCGCAGCAGCCTAGCATTCGTTTCGAGGAAGATGCTGTGAACCGCGACCCTCCCGTGTGCTACAACTCCGGTTCCACAGGCCATATAGCTGGGTATTGTCGCCAAGGGCATCAATCACGAAGGACACCACAGATGTTCTCGCCACCCAGAACCCGTACTTCATGTGACTTGCGGATGACCAATTTGCTTCGAATAGACCACTTCTCACAGGAGCCCAGACGCAGCGATTGGCCAGCTTCTGAGCAGAGTTTAACACCGCCAAATAACCATCCCCGTCGCTCTCCGTCCCCTCGGCACCGTTCTTCGTCACCGCCGCCGGGAAACTAGCATCCGCGTCCAATGGAGGTGATGTCGCCGGATAGTCTTTGCAATAAAATCCTCTGCCTGTTGTGAAGCTCGAAAAGTGAATGTCTCGATTCACGGAATACCAACCATGGCGTTAGTTGATACTGGGGCGACTGTGTCTGTGATGAGCCTCGCTTTCAAAAACTGTCTAGGCCACAAAGTTATGTTTTCTAGGAACGACGGTATTACCTTTCGTGGAGTAGGTGGCGAGTGGCTTCATCTCCTTGGTGTTTGTGCTGTGAGTGTTTTGTTGGCTGGGAAAGTTTTTGTGTCGGAATTCCTTGTGCTTCCTCGTTGTTCACCCTATGTTATTCTTAGTATCGATATTCTTGAACCGTGCGGCGCTTCCGTGGAGTGTGGTTGTGGCGAAATATCATTGAACAAGTTAATTTTATCAGCACATTCCGAACAAAGGTCGCGTGGCGAAGACAGGGACAGACACATTCAGTGCTCTTGATGAAGTGGTTGCACCATCGTGGTGCCTGACGCCCGTTTGTGTTTCTGCAACTGCTGTTGACGCTGATTGTGTTGACCTTGTAGTTAGGCCTCTGCGCATAAACTATGCTAAAAAGATATACTTGTGCCCTGCTCTGTCGTGTGTATGACAAAAGGAGTCGCCACATTTTGGACGGTTAACTGTTCTAGCACGCCGGTTGTCCTTCCTCGCGGTATGAAAATCGCTCTCTTCGATAAAGCCACGTGTAGCTCAATAGCGGCACTAACTACGGAAGTTTCTACAGCTTGCTCTCATTGCGATAATCACCATATTGAAGAGCTAATGCTTGACATGATCACCAAGGCTCTGGGTACATCGGAAAGGCAAGCACTGGTACATGTCCTTGCCAGCGATGAGGCCGCATTCGACTTCACGCGTGGAGGTGCACCCCTTCATTTACCATCGTCCCGCGCTCGTCACAGCATAGATACGGCTCCGCACACCCCATCCGCCAGAACCCCTACCGAGCGTCATCCTCCGAGCGCAAAGTTATTGCAGAGCAAGTCAACGAGATGATGAACATAGGTGTCGTTCAAGAGTCGTCTAGGCCATGGGCAGCCCCAGTAATCCTGCGTGACAGTGCCCACAGAAATAGTTCGTGTGTACGTGCGTGTGTGTGCTTAGGTTTTTTTTCCTTTTTTATCCTTCTTTCTTTATCACCTATTGCATCCCCTTTCCCCTCCCCCAGTACAGGGTAGCCAACCGGAGATAATCTCTGGTTAACCTCCCTGTCTTTCCTTTGCCTTTCTCTCTCTCTCTCTCTGGTCCGAAAAAAAGATGGCTCCTGGAGATTCTCCGCGGATTACAGATATCTAAACGCAGTGACGGAGAGGGATGTCTATCCACTACCGCGAAACGACGACATCATTGATTGCTTACATGCTGCTTCTTACTTCTCAACACTTGATTTGCGATGGGAGTATTGGCAAATACCTATGGACCGTGCCTACAAGACGAAGAGCGCTTTCGTGACTCTAGATGGCCTATTTGAATTTAATTTTATGCCTTTTCGCCTTTGCAATGCTCCGGTCACCTTCGAAAAATTCATAGACATAGTACTACGTGGTCTAAAGTGGGAGATATGCATGTGTTTCCTCGATGATGTAATTTCTGCCGCACGCTTGAAGAACATAACGGACGCCTCAGCCTTCTTCTCGACTGCATCTAGAAAACTGGGCTGGTTCTAACCTAAAGAAATGTTAGTTTGGCGAAGCTCAAACGCTGGTCCTGGGACATTTATTACCGAACATAATCTTGTCCTGGGACATGATTATCACCGACCATCATTCTTTATGCTGTCTGGTCGGTTTGCCTGATCCCTCTGGTCGCCTCGCACGTTGGGCGCTGCGCCACCAGAAATATGACTTTGTGGTATGGTACAAGAGTGGCCGTCGTCACGCTGACGCAGACTGCCTCTCTCGGATTCCTTTGCGACTACCGACTACGATGCCAAGAATTTTGACGACTGTCTCGCTGCTGTTACTTATACGTTCCCTGACGCGGCAGACTTTCAGCGAGAACAGCGGAGTGATGTTACCCTCGATTCGCTTTTTGTCGCCGCCCATACTTCACAAGCCAGCGGTCACTTTACTGTCCGTGATAAATTACTCTACAAAACTAATTACTCCGGGCATGGAGCGCGTTTTCTGCTTCTTGTCCCCGAGAGTCTCCGCTCCCACGTTCTACGCGCCATACATGACAATGTGACATCTGGCCGTTTCGGCTTCGTATGAACGCTACACCGCAAGCAGGAGGGCTTTTACTGGCCCAAGATGTACGAAACAACCAAGCGCTATGTATCTAGTTGTGAAACGTGCAACACCCCAAGCGACCGACCACCACAGCCCCGGGTCCCCTTCGGCCATTGACACCGCCCAGTACGCCGTTCGAGCAAGTAGGCTTTGACCTTTTGGGTCCATTCTTGTAATCTAACAACAAGAACCGTTGGGTAATTGTCTGCGTACACCATCTTACACGGTATGTAGAACCTGAAACCATACCGTCTTCCCCCGCCGCTTGCGTGGCGGTCTTCCTGCAGCGTTCCGTGGTCCTTTGTCATGGCCCACCCCGTGTCATCATCAGCGACTGTGGTCGCCAGTTCACGGCTGATGCCATTGAATAGTTACTTTGTTTATGCACTTTACAGTTCCGTCATTCCACGGTGTATCATCCACAGACCGATGGCCTCGTTGAAAGAACAAATAGAACGCTGAACAACATGCTTGTCATGTACGTCTCCTCGAATCATAAGAACTGGGACGACGTGCTGCCCTTCATCACTTACGCATACAACACAGCGAAGCACGAAACCACGAACTATAGCCCATTTTATCTCCTGTATGCAAAGTTACCGCGAAGCCCTCTGGACACTTTCTCACCCTTCGTTCTGCACAGTGACGATTCTGTATCGAAGGCTTTGTGTCCCGCCGAAGAAGCCCGTTCGAAAGAGTGATACGACGACCGTCACCTTCAAGTATCGTTGGAAAAAGGTGAGGGGGTCCTTTTTCGGACACAGTAACGCTAGCGCGGATTGTGCCAAACGTTCTTGTCAGAATATTCAGGCCCATCTGTAGTTGTGGACCCCCTGAGCCAACTCACTTATGTCATAACTCGCCTACTGTGCAGCGGTCGGCGATCAAGCGGAACTCAGGTCACTGATATTGCTCGTCTGAAGCCTTTCTACCCTGGTTGTGCATCCTGACTCGCACCATGGGCTTCGTCTGCTTGCGGGGAAATGTAACAGACACGAAAGGCATGGACTAGAAGAAAGAAGAGAAGACGAAGGGGACGAAGAGATTGAGCGGCCACGCTGTGCTAGGATCACGCCACGATCATCGTCCATCTCCTGTAAATAAAACCATTTCTTCGTAACTCTTCGTAACAATATAGAATTCGCGGAACGGTCAAGGCACTCCGAAAAGTGCTTTGAAAGCAGATCTATGGCAGGGAAATCCGTGAGGCGGTATGGACGCAAAATATCGGCAATCAGGCTGCATGTGGCAGAAGAAACCGGTAGTAAAGTTGGCATATAAGACAAGAAGCCATTGCCCGTCGGTGCTTTCGAACACTGCGAATAGCTCCCTCACCTTTTCAGTACATACAGCAGATATCCAGCACTTGCAGAGGAACTCAATTTCGCAATAGTTTCATTCAAAACATTCGATTGCATTCAAATTCATTCATGAATTCAAGTGCATTAAGCAATGCAAAACCCCTCATGAGGTCGCTTGCTAAAGCGTTATCGGGAATGACATTCATTGTAAAGTGGCACACAGCCAGGGCATTTATTTGACAGTTGTTTGCTTATTGCGGTGCCACATAAACACTTAGCCAATACATGTTCGACAGTAGCTGCCTATGTAACCAGCATCATTCCGTGCTTCTCGTGGAATCAAGAAACACATAATCATTTCAGATTGGACAATCTTTCCTATAGCATGTATCATCCTGCGCATGCTTGGCTTCCTGCGGTGACACAGAAAGACCTAACCAATTAGAATCCTACTGTCCCTGCCATTGTACCTAGAATGTAGTGCATCATGTGCTTCCTGCAGCCCGAAAGATACGCCTAAACATTTAACCATTCTTCTACGGCAGGAAGCACTCACCTCCTCCTTTCCTTCATGTGGGGCTACCGAAACACTTAGGCATAAAATAATTGACAGCTGTTCCCAAAGCGTGCCGAAGAACTTGGATTGTGTACATTGAGCAGTGCGAAAAAAAAAAACCCAGACGCAGCCAAAGTCCGAGAGTGCCGCCCATAGCGGACGGAACCAACTTCAGAGAGTGCTGCCACTCCCATAGTACAAAGAGGGACCACGTTTATATAGTGTACCGTTAACAACGGCTTCCTTGTGTAAATAACCCGTTACTTTCTCACCCGGCCCCGCGAGTCTTACCACACGACTAAGTTGTACCTGTTTTCAAGATGCATATGTGCCAAATGTATATTTTTTCGATTACCCTTCTATGGAAATTCCATCTTCGTTTTGGTGTGGTATTAGTATCTGAAATCTTTCATGCCAACATGGGCCACTAGGTATGTGCCACTGATGACTATCTGCTAATGAATAGACAGTTAGGAATAGAGAACTTTGGTGATAGGGTATGTGCCGCGCGCCAAGTGCTTCTGGATATTTATACGGACTGACGATTTGGGCCACTTGGTACGTGTAACCAACCATATGCATCTGGGTATGTGCCTCAATAGGCAAGTTGGGCCATTTGGTATGTGCATGTGACGACGTGGAGAGTGGAGTGTGGCGATGACAAGACCAGCTCGGAATGGTGATTGTGTGCTGGCTAAAACAAGAAGAGAAATGGTGACAGTGATTGCGGAAGAAGACTACGTGCCACCAAAACGAGGCGGTGGGCAGAGCCCGCAGAGCGTGAGAGCGAGCGGATGTCTCGAACGGCAACTTGCAGAAGGACAGTTCAAGGCTCCATGACCGGCGACCGGGTGTCCTGCTACCGTGCGGACCTGGTCAGAGATCCCGCCTTTGGCTGCGCTCTGCTGCGCGCCAGCGGCTTGCCGTTATAGCGGCCTGGTACAGTGCTTCCTTCTGGGCACCGAGGCGCCTGAGTTACCTGTCTACGGATTGAGCCCGACGTTTTAGCGGCCGAGACGTTAGAGGCAAGGCTTTACAGGCCAGCTACACCAGCAGTGCCCTAGTGCTCTGCCGACCTGCTATTCCCCTGCTTCCACGTCACGACAAGGTGCGGCGATATGATGATGACGTAAGACATGGCCATCGCAAGCAACACACCAGCTGTCTTCAAGTGCCAGACGACGTAGCCACGCACTACGCAACGAGAACCGTCATAATCGCCAAAACGACGACGCACAGCGGCGTGTCGTGAAGCATGATTGATAGGCAAATCTTTATATAGAAGGACAAACAACTTCTGAATTCTAATCCGCGTATCATTTGAGCCTACCAGTATAAAGTTTGTGTTGTATGTGAAAAGCTCCCGTCGGCCGTGTCGTTATTAAAAGGATCCTGGGCCCAACGGAAGCAGCCATCCATTTCCATCAGTGAAACTGGGCATGTGATAATAGGTAGGTGGACGTATTCACCAGCGCTTCAGTTTGAGTATGTCTATGTACAGGATCAATCTATATGGCCGGATCTACCGTCTTGGGATTTTTCGGAAAGTACATGACAGCGTTGGATATCCAGCCCCATACTCTCACCCGGACAGTAGAAAACAGAGCTGTGTCGAAGACCGTATCGTTTGGTATCTTTGTTTGCTGAATGCGGATATGTAAGCGGGCAAGCTGTCTGGCTTCTTCGGCATACTGAGTAAGTTTTTCAACGTCGTTAGGTCTGTCGTCAGATTCTTTCGGCTGTATGGCATCTAGCCTCCTTCTGGCTTCCCCATCATAGACCAACCTGAACGGTGTCATTCCAGTAGTTTCTTGCAAAGCGGTATTTTAGGCCAAGGCTATGTAAGATAAAATCTTATTTCATTTCTTATTTTCCACGTCGACATACATGCATAGCATGTCTGCGAGTTTCTTATTAAAACACTCGGTTGGTCCTCTCCTGTGGGCATGATATGTGGCTGGCTTGTACCACTGATTCTGGGAACGGTTTATTTGGGAAGTTGCGTAATTGTGCGTGGTCAGCAGTCCCGTACAACTGCGTAGAGCACCGGACGCTGTGGTTCTAAACGTCCTGCGCACACCGCAGAATGTTAGAAAAACACCCACATAAGCACAGCAGAGAAGCGGCTCGGCCAGGCGGCTCGACTCATAATTAAGAAGCGTCATTCAACACGTACGGAATCATTCTCCACTTCCGGAGGCGTTTTCTCTACTTTCTTTTTAAATAAGAGATGTTGATCCATGAATATTTTCACAAACAACGGTTATATTTGTTAAGTTTTGCTTTCATTTTTTTTGGCAGTTGCCTCGGCTCTCTCTTTTTGCAGAGCGCCTCATTTCTCAATTCCTTGTTACTCTTGTTTCGAATTGCCAAATTTGCACAAAAAGTGCCGTAGACTTAGCAAAAAAAAACCAGACGAGCTAATGGATGACATTCGTATTGGTTATGTATTTAACGGTTATTGCAGGGTTGGACGATAGACGCTGTTTCGCACGACTTTGTTTTCCGCCGAATTTAACCCATATTGCGTGTATATGGTTCCGAGAATCTGCCAGCGTCACGGCGAGCAGTCACTCGAGCAAATAATGAAGCAAAAGAAAAAGTTTAGCGCAACAGGCATTTTATCCGGTTGCAACTCATTTCGCGAGCATAATGAGAGAGAGAGAAAGACAGAGAGAGAGAGAAAACATTTATGTGTAACGAGATGGGGTGACTACCTCGTAGGGTTCCAGCTGAATACGAAATGAATCCCTTTGCTCGTCTCTGGATCAGCATAAACAAAAAAATGTTTAATTAACCAAGCAACAACGATACACGTGACCATTGCAATAGACCCTGACTTATCTTGAGTGGGGCACAAAAAAAGAATGGAAAAAAAGAGAGAGGAGGGCCCCTCTCATGCCACTAAGTATAACGGGATAGTAAGAAAAAAAAGAGAGAAGAAAGGAAAAAGACAACAAATCAAGTAGGAACAGAGGAAAAAAATGAGGAGATGAAGTGGGTAAAGCTACTATCGGGCTGGACGCAACTAGGGAACGGGCAAAGAATTGAGGGACGTGTTTTTGATTATTTATTGATTGTGCTCTTGTTATTGGTATGTTGTATCTTCAACCTTCTAGTAGCTTCCTGCTTCTTGCGTTTCTTGTCTTGTCTTGGGGCGTATAAATTAATTAGAGAAGTCACCCTTTTTCGGGTGTCTTGGGATTGCTCTTATTCATCTGAAAATGCACCAACAATATCTCTAAGCAATTTTTGGTAGGTAAGCTGTCTATTTTCTTTTTAAATTGTCTTTCCGCATGCTGTTCGTTAATCTTATTTCTGCCAATGATTAGAATATTTTCATAGATTTGTATACTGTTATCTTATACTTCATTCGGTACATGAAAGATTTCCCAGAAATGTTGTAATGTGATTTTAGTATTTGAATACATTTATTCATTTATGTGTACCTATAAATTATGTGTTTATAATTAAGAGTAGATTTTATTTCTCCATTTCCCAGATTGAAGTTTTTTCATTGATTACAGTGTTTATTCGAAAATGTTTTGGATATTATGTACGTACTTGCCTTTAAAGGTCAGTATGGTGGGGGTCGAGTTTTTATTTCAAGGGTCTTTTCCTTTTCAAATATTTTGACAGTGAAAAATCTGTTTCGCTTGATGATAGTGTATAAATGAGTCCGCTGAGGGCATTTGTACTTTTTTCTCTCGAGATCACCGTACAAGAACACGCAGACTGAAATCACAGTATTAAGTAATCCTCGGTCTAATTGCCTAGGATGTGTAGTCTAACTAGGTTTGGCTCATTGAAATGGAATGGTCTGGTCTTTCTATTGTATTGGCGGTTTTCCAGCAAAATAGCATTTCTGAACCTCCTGGTTTTTATGCTTTGTTTAAATTATTTCATCTTCGTGCGAAATTATTTAATGTGCACCAGTCCTAATTGGTTTTTGTTATAGTAGTATGCCCTTTGAAATTTCAGTTTTCATAGCACCCGGCGAAATTACATTCCTTAAACCTGCTGGATGTAATCAAAATAGCCGAGGCGGATTTGATATTGTTATCAAATTCTTATTCTTATCAAATCAAAAAGGACTTGGATTCTCCATATTCATTTCCCGACAAAATCACCTTCGGTGAACGTGCCGGGCTTGTTGTGTTGCTTAGGATTGTGTTTTCTTGTTTTCTTTTTCTTTTGAGGGCGAAATCACTTAAGGTAACATGCCCGGTTTGGTCCATTTTTTTGCGAAATCACTTAGGGCGAACAAGCGTAAACATTTTAAACTTATTTCTATATGTTCATGGACTCTTGAACTGCTCTGGAATTTTTTTCC
This sequence comes from Dermacentor albipictus, assembly GCF_038994185.2. NCBI lineage: Eukaryota > Metazoa > Arthropoda > Arachnida > Ixodida > Ixodidae > Dermacentor > Dermacentor albipictus. The sequence continues at coordinate 147,696,030 of NC_091823.1, read as the reverse complement.
CAGCAAAGTGACGTCCTGTGAATATGCGGGCTTTCAGTTTAAAATCGCCTGAGCGTAGTGCCCTGAACGATGAATTAAATCGGTCTCCTTCATCAGAAGAGAGTATTCACAGATTTGTTTTGCAGTTTTCAATACCGACGAAATCACTGATTTGCACCTGCCGGGAGAGACATATTGCTGATTTCTTTCTAACGAGCTGATTTAATGTGAACGAGGCTTACTTCGGTGTAGTGTTTTTTATGTGCCCTTGAGACCGGCTTCATATATATATATATATATATATATATATATATATATATATATATATGAGGTGATTTTGTCAGGAAATCAATGTGAAGCATCAAAGTCCACAGTTGTTTCCTTCGATGAAGGAGACAATACGAAATTCGCCTCGGCAATGTGGTGACAGCCGGCACGTTAAAGGAATGTGGTTTCGCGGGTTGCTTTAAAAAAAACTAATTTCAAAGGGCATAGTGTGATAACAAAAACCCACAAAGACATGTTCACATTAGTTGATTTCGCACAAAAATGAAATAATTTAAACAAAACATAAAAACGAGGTGGTGCAGAAATATCATTTTGATAGAAAACCCTCAATACAATAGAAAGAGCAGACCGTCCCATTTCAATGAGCCAAACCTATTTAAAATACACACATCATATATATATATATATATATCAGAATCAGTTTGTTGAACATGATGGCTGTCTACTAAAGATCACGTGAGCCTAATTAATGAGGTAATGGTTTCTATAACCCTTCTTTACTAATGGGATTATTTGTGTTTTCTTTAGCTCTTTGGTGTCCTGGAGAGATCACTTCCTGTGAAACTGTTGTGATTCATTCTTTTGTGTAAGTTTTCATTTGTGCAATATTTGAAGGTGAACATGCCGTATTTAATCAATTATTGCCTTTCTTGTTGCTTCGGCGAAATCGCTTAAGGTGAAGATGCCTTAATGAAGCTTTCGTATGATATAACCCTTTGTACCTTATTTTTTTCTACAATAATTGAATGTGACTAATTAAATGATATATGTTCATGGTTTACTTCACAATTAAATATTGTTTATTCAGAGTGTTCCTAATTTGTTGTTTGTATTCTTCGAGCTTTTATAGCTTTTGTTTCTCTTCTTAAATTCAAAACTCGGAAGGTGTTTAGTGTTCTTAAAGTTCGCCTATGATGGGCAGCTCTGAAAGAAATATCTCATTTGTGATAAGTTAGCGTGAAGTGGAGGACTCCAGAAATTTTGATCACCTGGGGTTCTTTAACGTGCACCTAAATCTAAGCACACGGGTGTTTTCGCATTTCGCCCCCATCGAAATGCGGCCGCCGTGGCCGGGATTCGATCCCGCGACCTTGTGCTCAGCAGCCCAACACCATAGCCACTGAGCAACCACGGCGGGTACAGCTTGTGTAGTACAAGAATTAAAAAGTAAAATGTGCAGATATTTTAGAGCGCAGCTCTTTGGCGTCCGTTCCTGGGTTTCGCGTCGTCGTCGGCGTCGTCGTCGTCGGCGTCGGCCTCGTAACCAGCTCGCCTCCGCCGCCGCGCATGCGCGCTGTCGGCTCTCCGGGCGAGGGAGGATGATGGAAGGGAGGAGGAGAGACTGTGGAGGAGGGCTGGCTACACAAATGGCTCTTTGGCGTCCGTTCCTGGGTTTCGCGTTGTCGTCGGCCTCATAACCAGCTCCGCCCCCCTTTCATCCCCCCAGCGCTAGCAGCGACCGACTGATACCGCTTTCGTGAGTCCGCTACCGCACTCACGAAAGACGTCGTGCACTTACTGCAACTCGCATTAACCGTCCATCGATCCACACCGATGTTAGTAGTGGGGGACTTTAATGTTGACATAAAGACAAACAGCAATTTCCTAACACTTATGCGGGAGAACATCCCGTTCCTCTCGCTCGTAACGCGTCCCACGGCTGTGACAACCTCGCGAGGCACTTGTATAGATCTCGTCTTTGAGAATCAAGCATTGGTGTACCAAGTCGAACATATATCAGTCTATTTCTCCGACCACAAAGCTTCCTTCATGACTGTCAAGAACTGTTAATGGAGTCTTTGTTAAAGGAATACGTGTGAAAAAAAAAAAAAAATTCTGTGATAGCGCATACATGTGTTGCTCGATTTCTTTGCCTCAATCTATCGAAAAGGTGAAACAGCTTATTTGCTGCGCTCAAATTTCGCATTAGGAAGTAACGTAATCGTCGGTAATTTTTTTGCCATTTATTCAATCCATTCTGCTGCAAAAGTTTATTAGCTTTCTTCCAATAATCATTACTCTTTTCTGTACACTGTTTGCATAATATATTTTGAGAAATGATTTCGTCATTGGCACTGCTGTTTGTTTGCCATATTTCCATGAGGTTTTACACAGCTCATTGGCCATTTCTTTTCCTATATTTCCAGAATGCTTCTTTATACGTGTTAAGGTAATTTCATGGTACAGAGATAGTTTTTTATCTTGCTTTTTTATTTTATTTATGAATTGATCTGTATTATGGGGATTCTTTAGATCTCATAAAGTAGGCAGACTATCAGTAAAAATTTGGAAATGATTTCATTCGGCTTGGTTTCATATATATGTTACTGCTCCTAGTATAGCAGTAGTCACTGCTTGAAAGTTACTCGAGCATTCTGGAAGGGAGAATTATTTTGCTCATCTATTTTGCCTTTCTTATTGATAACTATGAATGCTACACCACTTTTTTCAACATCCATTGAACCGTCTGCATATATGTTGTAGTCCACATTGATTAGTTCAGTTGTGTAGTCTTATAAAGCTCTTTCAGCTGCGAGTCTGTGCCATATGTCTATTTCATTAGTTACATGTTATTTCTTGAATGCTCTTTCTTTCTATGTGCAATTGTTATCTCTGTGAAAGATGTCCTATATAGTGCTTTCATACTACTTGAACAAAAATATTTGAAATTGCACTAAAGGATTTACATTCTTTAATAAAAATGTTCTCGGTGGATAGATGCGGACAACAGAAGGCATCTCGAGTTGATTGTGCTGGCACCGAATCGATGAGAAAACTGGCTTTCACAACCCAGGAAATGCCGATAACTACCGCCATCCAAAAGTAGGGAAAAGAGGCAGCAAAATGTTGACCACTGAATAGCTGTTAAGTCTCAAGATTGTGAGGAGCTGTGGCGTGCGCCAGGGGGGGGGGGGATCCCATCTGGGTGCATGCCTGGTCAGCTGGGGAGCTGCAGATCGGCACTTCTGTATGTTTAGTTGTGGGCCAGCATTTGCTAAAGACGTCAAAACACACCCAAGCCATTGAAAGTGCGTGGTAAAGTCCGGAGCAAGCAAACAGAACAACATCGTTAGAGAGCACAAGCACGTGTGCCACTTGAAGCGGCGCAGAACTGTGTCCACGATGCGCTCACACCTTGCGAGCGTATTACAAAGTCGAAAGGGCGTTACGTTAAATTCGTATAAGCCATCAGGTGTGACAAAACCTGTATTCGGCCGATCAGCGTCTGCCATCGGCTTCTGACAATACCCCGAGCGCAAATCTATGGATGAAAAAAATTCTGTGCCTTGTAGAATGTCAATCGCATCGTCTATGCGAGCGAGGGTGTAGACGTCTTTGCATGTGATCTCGTTGAGGTGACTGCAGTCCACACAGGACCGCAAAGAACCATCTTTTTTCGTAACTAGGACGACAGGGGATGCCCATGGACTGTTGGAAGGTCGTATCACCTCGCACCTCGGAAACCACTTAATTCTCACTTTTTAGCCTTGCAGTGTGGCCGCTCGCACTACGCACTCGGCCTCCTTTCAGATTTGGCCTTCGGCGTAGATTCGCGCCGCCTGTCTCGAGTCCCTCAGCACCGTGTGGCAGTCTGCATCGGCAATGACCACATCTTCCGTTTCTTCCGCTCCGGCGCTTCTCATGCTCTTTGCCATCTTCGTGGCGCCGGCTGACGCCTCTATGACGACCGCTGCCAAGGCGTTCCGTTGGCATTCGGCCGCGTCCACGCAATACGCCCCCGCAGGGGCGTCTGCGTCAGCAGGCATTTGGCACGTTGTGACACCACGTACCCGAGCACACCCAGGTTGGGCCCTCGCAGGTGTATCCGTCCGTGGCTTAGCCGTGTCCAGAGAAAGGGGGATCCTGGGGGTTAAGCCGATGCCCGGTGTTTGGACCGTTAAGGCCCCCGGTTGAGGTAACACAGCTCTTTGCCTCTACTTCACGTAGACAACACCTCCAGACTTTTCCACCTGGAGAAATTGGCAATCATCTTTTCCTGTCCCCTTCTGCAATCTCTTTCTATCCTATATTCGTACTTTTTGCTATCCTATCAGCTCATCTCTTCCGTCACTTCCTAAATTTCCCTATAAGGCTTGGCTTAACTTTGTGTATGTGCCCTCCCTCGTGTATGGCATATTAGGTTTTAGTAACCCACCTGCAGCACCGATGGAAACAACAGAGACACAATAGAAGACTGCGTAAGCGGATAGCGCTGCTCAACAGAGCACTAGAAAAAACGCGTCCTTAACCTGCAACTACAGCAATGGGAAAAGAAATGCGCGGAGTTGGACGGTCAACTCACCCCGCGTTGCACGTGGCAGATTCTACGGTACCTGATTGATCCTGCCAATGCCAAGACCCCACACATGCTTTGCATATACAAAACTATACACGCTTGCGGGGGAACGGAACAGCATTTTCTACACCATGCGGCACGCCTTTGCATATCCCAAACGCCACCGCAAATATATCCGGACAACTGGGGAGAAACTAGCACCACCCTAGACGCGGAATTCAGCGTTGCCGAAATCCAGGCGGCCCTCGTCAAACTCAACACCAAGTCGGCCCCTGGCCACGATCGAATATCCAATAAGGCACCATGCAATCTCCAGTACGGAACAATCGAGAAGCTCACACAATACAATAACGAGTGTTGGGTGCACGGCAAACTACCCCAGCAATGGAAAGAAGCAAAGATCATACTCATACCGAAACCCGGCAAGAAATTTCAGCTGGAGAACCTGCGCCCCGTCGCCCTCACATCTTGCGTGGGCAAGTTGATCGAGCATGCGTTTCTCAATAGGCTCACTGATTACCAGGATGAAAATGAATTATTTCCACATACCATGATTGGATTCAGAAGAAATCTCTCCAAGCAAGACGCCCTTTTGCAACTAACGCATCAAATCGTAGACAGTCCGGGGCGCTTGACGAGAGCCATCCTCGGGCTGGACGTGAAGGCCTTCGATAAAGTTCACCACGATGCAATATTGGGACAAATAGCGAAGCTAAATCTCGGATTGCAAACGTACAACTACGTCCGAGACTTGCTCGCGGGAAGAACCGCTCGCATGATAATGGGAAATCTAGAGTCAGGTCAAATCAACATCGGGAGCTCGGGCACCCTGCAGGGTTTGGTGATCTCGCCAATGCTCTTCAATCGCGTCTTGCTGGGGTTACCGGAACGATTGCTTCAAATCGATGGACTACCTCACACGCTATACGCGGATGATATTACGATCTGGACGATAACGGGCTGCGACGGAGCGATCGAGCAACGTTTACAGCAGGCCATCCACTGCGTGGAAAACTACCTCGTGGTCACGGGACTCACCTGCTCAGCCAAAAAATCCGAACTGCTGTTATATAGACCGGTCAGAAAGAGGCGCCCATCTAAAGGCTACAATCCCCTTGAAAAGGAAGAAATCCTATTAACGGCATAAGACGGCCTACCCATCTCGATGGTAGACAAGGTCCGGGTACTACGAATGATGTTAGAACACAAGAGCAGGAATGGCGAGGCACTTCGCAAGATAACGGCAAAGGCCACCAGCACGATGCAGCTCATTCGACGCATCACGAACAAACACGTGGGCTTGCGTGAAGACAGCGTCATATGACTCAGACAAGCCTTCGTCATTTCTCAAATAAAGTACACGGCAGCGTTTCACAACTAGACGGTAGCGGAAAGAAACAAGCTCAACGCCCTCATACGCAGAGCGTACAAATGTGCGTTGGGACTTGCGCCCGGAGTCAGCACCGCCAACCTCTTAGAATTAGGCTTACACAATACGCCCGAGAAAACCGTAGAGGCACAACAAGTGTGCCAACTCGTATAGAGATGAGGCCAAAGTCTAGAACAGGGTTAATAGGATAAGAGGATGACAAACATATTCACTCCCTTCGGTAAACACACAGGGCCATACCTTCCAAGACTAGGCAGACTCACTTCGGGAGCGCTTTGGGAGCGTGTCCAGCTCAATCCATTATTCAAAATCTTTTCCCACATATAGAGGAACGGAAGAATGTAAGCCATTTATAAGAAAATGCCGACAGAGTGAACCGTACAACCGTCCTTTTAGTATTGCCGAGTTGAGAGCTGCCTTGACCGCTTGCAAGAGCTCTGCACCGGGATCTGACAGAGAAATGATGAAATGAAATGATCAAAAACGTAAACAATGGCACGCAAGCTACCCTACTAGCACTTTTCAACACTATTTGGGCTGTAGGATACCTTTGAATGGCAAGGAAAGAAGCCATTATGGTCTCTTGTTTGAAAGAGGGCAAAGACCCTTCGTCTCTGGCAAGTTACCGCCAGATAGCTCTCACAGGTTGTCTTTGTAAGGTATTAGAAAAGAATGATTAATTGGTATTAGAAAAGAATGATTTATTGGCGACTAATCGATTTCCTTGAACAGAGCAAAATGCTGGAACCTTTTCAGTGTGGCTTCAAAGAAGGGTGTTCCACAACCGATCATATTGTACGTATTCAAGGAAGCATCCGTGATGCATCTGTAGACAAAGTGTTTTTCGTATTCATATTCCTCGATGTGGCGAAGGCATACGACACAACGAGGCACTACGGCATCTTGAGAGGCTTGTCAGAAACGGGTATTCATGGGAAAACGCTAAACCTAATACAAAGCTATTTGTCCAATCATACTTTCCGGGTAAAAGTGACCAGTCTACTGTCATGTGCATTTATACAGGAAACTGGTGTACCCCAGGGAGGCGTGTTCAGCTGCAAACCCTTGATTTTTAAGATGACAACACTTCGTGCTTCATTACCACCGGCCATTTTTATTCCGTCCAGGTGGACGACATTCAAATAGGTTTCAAATCCTGTAACCTCGTAGGGTGTGAGAGACAGGTACAGCACGGCTTGAACAAAGTGTCAAATTGGGCAGAGAAAAATGGATTTAAAATCAATCCTCACAAAAGTTCTTGTGTTCTTTTTACAAGAAAGAGAGGCCTGGTTCGTGATCCTTGCTTAGCACTATGTGGACAACAAATAGCTGTCAGCAAAAAGAACACATTTCTAGTTTTTATACTTGACTATAGGCTGACTTTAATTCCACACAGTAAATATCTTACAGAAAAATGCCTAAAAACAATGAACTTATTGAAACTTCTACCCCAGACTACATGGGGTAGTGACAAGAAGTGTTTAATAAATATTTGCAAAACCTTGATTCGGTCATGATTGGACTATGGTGCCGTAGTATATAACTCTGACGCCTCGAGCGGGCTAAATATGCAAGATCCTGTCCCCTATCTAGGTACCCGCCTACCACTGGCGCTTTCAAAAGAAGCCCGATTGAAAGCTTGTACGCCGAATCAAATGAGAGGTCACTACACTTACAGAGAACATACATTAGCCGCACATATTTTCTCAGAATACGCTCTAATCATGAGCATCCATGTGCGAATAGCGTTACCGATTCGACGTGTGCTACACTTTTCCGCAATCGACCCTCGATAAGACGACCTTTCTCGCTGCGTGTCAGGGAGCTTAGCGACGCAATACATGTCCTACTCCTCAAGGCATCCATTAATGCATCCAACCAAGTGTTACTCCTCTGGAAGTGGCAGCTGGTAGAATGTGACGTATCCTTTTTAAAAGTTACAAACCGTGCTCCAGAAGTCCGAATCCGAATGCATTTCCTAGAACTCCAATACAAGCACTCGTGCACAGGGTTTTACAGAGACGCATCCAAGTCACATGCCAGGGTGTCCTACGCAGCCGTTGATCAATCTTTCTCAGAATTTCATGTACTACATCCTGAAACAATTATCTTCACGACCGAAGCCCCCACAATATTTTCGGCTGTGATGCATATAAGGAACCGAAAACACCGAAAACAGTTGTATATACGGACTCCTTAGGCGTTGCAAAGGCTTTGATGTCACTGTGTTCGCACAAAAATGCAGTGTTACTGAACTCTATTCTTACCTGTGTAAATCTTATCTGTCTAATCAGCATATCATTATATGCTTTCTGCCTGGCCATAGGGACATAGAGGGCAACATTCCGTCGGACGATATGGCCACATCAATTGCATCGTATGCTGTTAATCCTACTTCTGTAGTCCCTGTCCCAGATCATAATTAAGCCTTTCTTACGACAGGAACTTCGAGACCACTGGCAGCGCACGGGGGACGCAGAAACAAATAATAAGCTGCGCGTGATAAAGCCACAGTTAGGTTTCTGGCCCTCTGCAACAATATCATGGTGAACAGATGTCCTATTCTGTCTCTGGAGAATAGAAAACACATTTGGCACTCATAATTTTCTGCTTACTCAAAATGAACCTCAAATCTGTGAAAAATGTGGTCAGAAGCTCAACGTCCTTCACGTCCTCCTGGAGTGTCGGGAGGCCGAAGCTGTGAGAAAGAAACATTTTCCTCTTGAATACCGGTTTTCTGTCCCTCTTCCCCATGCTATGTTTCTTTGCAAAAAACCGCTCTCTACCATTGAAGCAGTCCTTGGGTTTTTCGTGATGTTATCCTACATGTTATAAGTCCAGTACATTCATTGCGCATACTCCTTGCATCATCATCATCATCCACATGACGATGATGATGATTTTGACCGCGACGACGACGACGATGTTGATAATGATGATGATGATGATGATGATGATGATGATGATGATGATGATGTAGAAGTCTAAGCGAAACGGCTTGCGCCCTATTCAACTTGGGGTGAGGGGGTGGAAAAACCCTTCTAGACATGTAGAATAATTTATTTACCTTTTTGTGACTAGTGGGAGTGTTCGTGTGGCTGTAGGGAAGAGGCGAGTTGGCGCTCCTTACAGCGGAAGCACGGTCGCTGAGGTCACACACGGCCTCTTGAGCAGACTCATTTATGTTCGGAGGAGCACCCTCGACCGACCCTACGTGAGCGGGAAACCAGTCAATGGAATGATGCGTGAGAGCATATGAAATCCAGCCGCTAAGAAGACAAGCAGCTTGCATGGCCATGCAACCCTTCTGAAAACCCTTACTGCCGTTTTGTAATCGCTATAGATATCCGACCCACGACCGTCTATCAGGGCGAGGGCGATGGCGGCTTGCTCGGTGACCCTGGGGTGTCAAGTGCGCATCGAGGCGCTATTGCAATTCTTGCCACTGGAGTCGACCACAATGACGGCAAAGGTATTCCCATCGCTTTACTCCGCAGCGTCGACGAAGCTTGCTCTAATATCTTGTTGCTTGATCTGTTTGAGGATCGCTGCTGCTCTGGCCTTGCGTCTGCCCTTGTTGGGGCCGGGATGGACGTTTCGGGACACAGGGGTCATGTCGAACTTGTCTCGAATGCATCCAGGGATGAGGGTACTGACCATCGGAAATCCCGCAGTGTGATAAACCAGCTCTTCCAGGATGCGTTTGCTTGCCGCTGTGGTGGTCAGGCGAGCGAGTTGTGCGCGTTCTTTGGCTTCGGTAATCTACTCGATGGCGTTATCTACACCCAGGAGATCCTCGGTATGGGTCCTGGTGGGTAGCGGGGAAGCGTTCTTGACTACTTTGCGGATGAGAGCATTGTACTTGTCTCGCTCCGCTCTGAGCCAGTTGTGCATAGAAATCGTGTATGGGAAGTAGCATAGCATGAATGCATTGATAAGGCTGAAGTCATTATTTTGCTTCATCTCTCGGTGCCGGTTTGCGATTGTGCGAACGAGGCGGAAAGCGTTGCTGCTCTTTGCGACGACGTTGCGGAGAGCCGTTCCGTTCCCGCTGTTAAATTGGACATACATGCCCAGGACCCCAATAACGTTGACCCTGGGTATCACCCCTCCGCCCCCCCCCGCCCGCCTGTCACAAGTGCGAAGACGTATGGTGCTTTCGGAGACGGCCTTCTAATGTTTGCGTCTTCCTCCCTCCTCTTTTCGGTAAAGCCGAAGCTCTGACTTGGCGGCGGAGCATCGAAGTCCAGTGGGGCGGAGGTACTCCTCGATCACTTCAATCGCCTCCTGCATGGCTGCTTCCACTCTGTCCTCGTAGTCGCCGGAGAACCATATGATGGTGCTGTCGGCGTATATGGTGTGCTTGACGTCCTCGATGCGTGCCAAGCTCTCGGAAAGACCAATCATACAGATGTTAAACAGTGTAGTGGAGATGACGGCGCCCAGAAGAGTTCCCCGCCCTCCGAGGGGCACATTACCGGAGCGGAAGTCTCCAATGCGAAGCTTCGCTTTCCTGTCCATTAGAAAAGAGCTGACGTAGCTGTTGAATCTGGAACCGAGACCTAGGTCTCAAATGGTCTTGATGATGAAGGTGTGGAGCACGTTGTTGGAAGCCTTCTCGAGATCCAGACCGAGGAGAGCCTTGACGTCTCTGGAAGGGCCATCCGCAATCTGATGCTTGATTAGTTTCATGGCATCCTGCATCGAGAGTCCGGTGCGTAAGCCGATTATGTTGTACGTGTAAACCTCCGTGCTTCGAGGTAGCCGTTGAGCCTGTTGAGCACGACGCGCTCCATGACCTTGCTGACGCCGGAGGTTAGAGAAATTGACCTGAGGTTCGCGATTTTGGGGCCTTGCCGGGCTTGGCAATTAGCACGGTGCAGGCGGTCTTCCATTCTGCATGAACAGCGCCGCTCTTCCAGGACCCGTTGATCTTGTCGGTAAGAAAGACGATCGAGTTCTCGTCGAGGTTTCTCAACATTCTGTTGGTGACTCCGTCCGGACACGGCACACCCTTGCGATTGAGCGCGAAAATGGCCTGGCTGACCTCGGCAACGGAGAAGTCTTCATCCAGGAGCCTCCAGTTTGACAGATATCGCTTGCCTGTTTAGCCAATTCAGGTCGCCGGTTGGCGTCTCGGCAAGAAGAGGATAGTATGAGCCGTGTCATTGTCGTTTGCCGCCGCCGTCACCCTTGTTGAAGACGAGGAAAGAGTGGCGATTCTCCTCCTTCCTTTCTGCAGCACAACTGTCAAGTAATCGCCGTCATGCGACAGATCTTCTGAAGCAGAGTAGTAAAGCAGGCTGTCCTAGCTGCCTGTGTCGCTCATGAGGTGATCAGGAGAGGAGGCGCCATGCCAGTAGCGCTGTGGGCGTGGGCGTGTGGGAGAGCGCGGACATGCGTGTGAGGTGCGCGCACATAGGCGACAAACCGTACAGCCTATATGGCTGTAATTACATCCCATGCACGGCACTCCCTCTCCTGGTGGCACTCCCTCTCCTGTCATGTCGGGGAACTGCGTTTCATTGTCACGACCATTCTCATTCACAATGGCGGCCCTATTCAGCTTTTCCTCGGCGGCTTTAAATCTTCTTTCCAATACTTTCCGCGCATCACGCTGCATATTTAGCTCATTTTTGAGATCTTCCACCTAGTTGACAAGCTCATTCTGGAAAGCCTCCATTTTCTTCAGCCTAGCATCGACATCACAGTGTATTCAACTTTACTCGACCCCTCTCCATTCGTATCCATGGCGAAGTCTGCCTTGAGGGACTCACCGCACACTGCACGCTGTAGTGAAAGTAGTACAGAATACTTAAACCGCCCAGAAGGCAACGCCCAAGGAACGATAGCCACCCAGAGTGAATCTAGATAAACCAACGAAACTGGAGGCTAGTCGAAAGATAAACTGTGTCTCGTTACTATTTGTGCTTTCATCTTGGGGTGTCGCCAGAGCTCGTGAAGATCCCGAGTTTCGCCAAACTTGGCTTATCCTGCATAGCGCCCCAGGTCTCTTAAAATTCCATATCCCCATGTGGTATCATAGGCTTTTTCTAAATCAAAGAAAACTGCAAGACAGCATTGTTTGCACAGAAATACACATCGAATATCATGTTCTAGACGGACAAGATGGTCAGTAGTTGAAAACCCCTTTTTATATCCACACTGATGGAGGGTCTATGAGGTTTCATGAATCAAAATAAATGAGAGTCTTATGTTGATAACGCTTTCATATGGTTTTGCCAAACAGCTTGTGAGGGAAATGGATCTGTAGCTCCTTACGGATCTGTAGCTCCTTGGTGATTTAGCGGCTTTTAGAAGTGGAACTACTATTGCCTTTTTACACTCTTCCGGCATTATAGCAGATTTCCAGATTATGTTGGAAAATTTAAGGAGAGCATCTACAGATGCCTTAGATAGATGAGCCAGCATGGCGTAGTGAATATGGTCATGACCTGGCGCTGTGTTTTCCCTTCAGAAAGAACTCTGTTTATTTCTTGTTGTGTGAGGGGGGAATTGTACGGCTCATTTGACGCGCCAGTGGTGGACAGGTTCTGTTTTTCAGCAGATTGTTTGTACTGTAAAAAATTCCCTTATATAATTCCCTGAACTGGATACATCACCGAAATGTTCGGCAAGTATATCTGCCGGTTCTAGCATTGTTGTTTGTACGCCTGGATTTGTAAGTAACGGTATTGTGTAAGATGAGTAATCTCCCCGAAAGTTTTCAAGCTGTTCCCACATGCGTTTATATGTGACTGAACTGTTTATGAAAGACGCGTATTTCATTCCACGATTATTTTGCTGCCTGCCTTCTGATAAATCGCGCCTTGGCTTTGGCCTGTTTAAAGCATAAAAGGTTGGAATAGGTGGGGTGTCTTCGTAACATACCCCAGGCCCTATTTTGAAGCTCTTTTGTTTCCGTGCACTCAGGAATCCACCAGGATAAATTTTTTTCCACACAAGGCTTGATGTTTGAGGCATTCCTTATTCTGGCCTGAAATTAAAACCGCAGTGAACTTCTCCTTAATTTCATTTACTCTGAGTTCCTTTAAAAAGACTTCTTCGAGTTTTGCATGTTTCATAAAAAGCGGCCAGTCGGCAAGATGTATTTTCCAGCGACGTGGCTTAGAGATTATGGTAGGTAATGGGGATGATAGCTTGATAAACGCCGGCAAATGATCGCTTCAATATGAAGTGTCGAGAACTTCCCACTTAAAATCGCTGAAGACAGACGGTGAGCAGAAGGCTAAATCTAGACACCTAAATTTGCGTGAGCTTGGGGAAAAATTAGTTGGTGATCCCGAGTTTAAGATGCATATGCTGTTAGACAAAAAATATTCGATTACTTGCCGTCTTTGGTCTGTTCTATCGCTTCCCCAGACGGTACAATGGGCATTAAAATCTCGCACTAAAATAAAAGGCTCCGGCAACAGGTGTATTAGATTTTCCAGTTGTCTAGTACTAAAATGAGTATGGGGTGGGATGTAATGTGAACAGATGGTGATGGTGTTATGTGATAGAACGGTGACCGCGACAGCCTCGAAAAAAGTATTCACTTGAAAATTTGCTGTGGGGGTGCCGCCCTGAAAGACTATGGCGACTCCTCCTAACATACGGCTAGAGAGTTCGCGGTCCCTTCTGACAACGGTGAAACCTTCGAGAATTTTACTGATTTTGGACCAAGCTTTGTTTCTTGAAGACACACTGCAACTGGTGAAAAAGTGTTGATAATGTCTCTGATGTAACCTATATTGTGTATAGGACCTCTGCAATTCCAGTGTACAACGAAAGCCATGGTTGTAAAATGAAAAAATCTACTGATGTTTGCGAACTTAAAAATTAAAGGTGACATGCGATATGGGACAGTACACGTTTAATGGGCGGTAACCGTTCAGGTTGCCTGTCCCATTTTCTGTACAGTTATAAGGACCTTGTCCTTCTTAGAGCGCTCAGAAGAGTGCTGTTCTTTTGGCGTCAATGATGCCGGGGTTTTGGTATCGACCTCCATCACCTTGACTGAGGCGCTGGATGATCGAGAGCTAGGCGCCCTGACACGCACCTAGTCTTAGTCTTGGGACCTGCGGAACAGTTGTCTGCAGGGCCGTCTTAGATGATGATGGAGAAGCACTAGCTGCTGCCACCGAGGGGGTGGATGGAGTTGCTAGAGGACCGCTGACTGTGAACCCTGTAGACTCCTCAGACCACTGTGGTGCTGCCCCCTGCCGCGCCACATCGGCATAGCTTATTTGTGGTAAGAGTGAAAGCCTCTTCCTTGCTTCGAAAAATGAAATCTTCTCTTTTACTGTGAGAGCAATCACTTCCTTCTGGTCTTTCCAACAGGGACATGATCGTGAATATGCTGGATGATCCCCTTTTCATTATACACAGCGTGGAGGAGCGTTACAGTTTTCAGATTGGTGATCGTTGGCACTGCATTTCGTGCATGCTTCTTTGCCTCCCCATGATTGCGATGCGTGGCCGAACCTCTGGCACCTAAAATACCTACTTGAGTTCGGTATGTATGGTCTGACATATATATTTAAGTATTCTGAGTCGAGAGAAGTGGGAAGAATACTAGTACAAAATGTGAGGATCACATGTTTGCTGGGGAGTTCATTGTTTTTTCGAATAGTAATTGTTCGCCCTTTGACAACATTTTGTTCTTGGAACCTCTCAAGGTGTTGCTCGTCACTCAAGCTTCGAAAATCTTCCTCAAAGATAACGTCCCTGCAAGTGTTTAATGGGCCATGGGGAGAAATTCTCGCTTTAATTTCAACAATACTGGCGAGTTCGGACAGCTTTTGCACTTGTTCTTTGTCCTTCAATTCAAATAACAGGTCTCCGCTGGTCATTTTCGAGGCTTCGTAGTCTTTTCCATTTTTTTCTATGAGGCATTTCGCCACGAAGATAGGGGATAGCTTTCGTATACTTAGTGTTCCTTCACTATGCAAGGCGTGGTAACGTAGAATGCTGTCTAGGTTGGTTCGGAGGGCTTATTGCAAAGGAGCATCGGTGCGGCCTCTTTTGAGAGGCCGATCTGGAAATCGCGGGAAAGCTTCTGCCATAACATGGTTTCGAAGTTTGGTGGTTGCGGTAGCCACCAACTACCGAGCCCCACAAGGTTCTGAGCAACCTGCTCTACATGTTCTGAGCAACCTGCGCACGCCAGCTATGCACCGCCACTATAACCTAATGCATATAGCCAAGACTGGATATACTACACACGGTTAACCCTTACCGCCACGAAACGCGGAAGTAAGAAGAAGTGAAAAGAAGATAGGAAAGATGAAAAGGCTAGAGCGAAAGACGAAGATTGAAGAGGAGGACATGAAAAGGGGACTGCCGATTTCCTCAATGTGGGTCAATCTGGAGGTGCCGTCTATGTGAAGCCGAGGCCGAAGAGGTGTGTTGCCTCCGCCGGGGCGCCTTAATGGTCCAAACACCCGGCACTGCTTCAACTCCCAGGATCCCCTATTCCCCAGACACGGGTAAGCCCCGCACGGCTTCACGTTCGAGGGTACAACCCTTGTGTGCTCGGGTACGTGGTGTCGCAACACACGAAACGCCTGCTTACACAGACGCCCCTGCGGGAATTTTGATGTTTTAGATCGTGAAGTGTTCATCTAGAAGGTAGTGATTGAATGATCACTTAAGCCAGGTAAGCATATAACGTTAGAAATAAAATCAGGTTCAGATGTTAGCAGCTGATCATGAATGTTCGGCACGGATGGCGTTATTCTAGTAGGTTACCGGACTAGCTGAGTGAGTGAAAATGTGCAACACAAGTCTAAAAATTCTAGTGCTAGTTTCTTGTAGTGGGAAGCTAATGGTGGTTCAGAATACCATGTTACGTTAGGGATGTACAAGTCCCCTGAAGAAACAGTGGAAGAGTGGTGTAACATGATAGAACACTGGTAATGGTATGGTGTAATTCGTTTGCAAAAGTGCTAGTGTATAAAGGGCGTGGTAACAAAGTCCTATAACCTCTTTCTGATAAATTATTTCAACTAAAGCCCAAAGAATTACAAGGTTGTTCGTTAGTTCAATGCACTCAGAAGGGAAAGTTTTGGGGACCGCTAACGAAACCCCGCCTCCAGGCCTGTTATTGCGGTCGCATCGATAAACTATAAAACGGCCAATAAATGGAAATATTTCAGTGTCGCAAACGTTACAATATAACCAGGTTTCCGTTGGTGCCACAATGTTAGCTATACAAGTGACAATGGCAGAAACGAGACAATCGCGTTTATTTAGTACACTTCTCATGTTGCAGAAAAGAACTGTTAAAGGTGATGAACGGCATCCACTATCCCTCAACCGTTCCTACGTCGCAGTGTGTGCTATGCTGAGTGATAAGTGGCTATCGCCTGTTCGATGAACACAGGCAACAACCGCGTCACAGCCGTGTCATAAATGCATTGCTTTTTGTTTATGAGTACGTTTTTCTATGCTAATTTAAAAAGTACACCTGCAAACTGGTTTTTAGCAAATTCGGTAAGCCTTTCTCGGGCATGGCGTGTGGCAGGCGAAAACGCTTGGCTGACGCGTGTTTTAGATTAGCATAATCTTTTTATTCTTCCAGCTCTCTGGAACCTTTGAAGTCGTTAGACATTTCGTATAAAAGGCCGCAAGCTGTATCGACTTAACGCTGTAGCAGCGATAAGTCGGTTGTTTTGCTTAGCAAGGAAAAGCAGTTTTTTTTAAATGATTGGACTGCGATGATTTGGGTGCGAGTTCTGCGCACACCATGGTAAAACATATAGTACTCTTGATTCAAATGAAACAATTCGTGAAGGTCTGTGTCATCAACTATTGTGTATGTGTGACAATTTGCGATTATGCCGAAGAAAGAATGCTGAAAAAAACCGCGAGCATATTGCATGATTTCTTGCTCAGTTGCTCTAAACAAGCGCAGATCTGTTCCTCACCTCAGCGAAGTCGTCAATCGGCCCGTCTATAGCTTACAAATATAGATCTCCTACATTTATGTTGATGTATGCACCCAGAGTTGGAACGCAGAAAAATTATCAGCCGCAATCAAACAATAATTATTACGCCGGCAACCGCTATAGAGGAATTTATCTTTCAGTCGGAACAACCCAATATATTAGGACTTGTACACGTTAAAGACAAAAAGTAAATGACTTCAGTAACCGATTGCTTCTCCACGGAAGCTCCTTTTATAATTAGTGATGAAGTTAGAAGGGTCTCACAAGACGTGAACCGGGGAAGCTGGAAGGAGAAGAGACAATAACAGCCGATTTAGTGAAAGTTAGAAGAGGTATTATTCTTGAAAAGCTAGCGGCCCTTTATACGAAATGTCTCACGACTTCAAGGCTTCCGGAGAACTGGAAGAATAACATTATACTAAGCCAAAAAAGGTAGATGTTAACAAACTGAAAGATTATAGGCCCAATAGCTTTATAACATATTCATCAAGATAGTATCCAATTGAATAAGCGGGAACTTGTCTTCAGTCAACCAAGAGAAATGGCTGGCTTCAGGAAGGAATACTCTACAATGGACCTCATTCACGTCATCAATCAGGTAATCGAGAAATCTTCCGAATACAATCAGCCTCTCTATATGACTTGCATAGATTACGAAAAGTCATTTGATTCAGTGGAATTACCAGCAGTCATATAGGTATTACGTAATCTCGGAGCACATGAAGCACACTTGAATATCTTCGAAAATATCTACAAAGGTTCCACAGTTACCTCGATTCTCCACGACAAAAGTTGAAATATACCTATAAAGGAACGGGTCAGACAAGGAGACACAATCTCTCTAATGTTTTCACTGCGTGCTCGGAAGAAATATTCAAGCTATTTAATTAGGCTTAGGTGTCAGTACCAGCGGCGAAGATCTCAGCAACCTTCGGTTTGCAGATGACATTGTCCTGTTCAGCAACACTGGGGACTAAGTGCAAGAAACGATTGAGGACCTTAAAAGTGAAAGTGTTAGAGTGGCGTTAAATATTAATGGGCAGAAAGCAGAGATAACGTTCGATAGCCCGGCAAGGGGACAAGAGTTTAGGATCGCCAATCAGCTTCTAGAGTTTGTGAAGGAGTACGTTTACCTACGTCAATTATTCACAGGGGACAATGATGAGGAGAAATAAATTTCCAGAAGAATAAAAATGGTTTGGAGCACATACGGCTGACGTTGTCAGATCCTGAATGGAAGCTTACCACTATCCCTGAAATGAAAGGAGTACAATCAATGCGTTCTACTTATGCTGACATATATGGCAGAAACTTGGAGGTTGACAAAGAAGCTCGAGAACAATTTAAGGACCGTGCAGAGAGCGATTGAATGAGGAATGTTAGGCGTCACTTTAGGAGACAGGAATAGAGCGGTTTGAATCAGAGAGCAAACGGGAATAGCCAATATTCTAGCTGACACCCGCCGTGGTTGCTCAGTGGCTATGGTGTTGGGCTGCTGAGCACGAGGTCGCGGGATCGAATCCCGGCCACGGCGGCCGCATTTCGATGGGGGCGAAATGCGAAAACACCCGTGTGCTTATATTTAGGTGCACGTTAGAGAACCCCAGGTGGTCAAAATTTCCGGAGTCCTCCACTACGGCGTGCCTCATAATCAGAAAGTGGTTTTGGCACGTAAAACCCAAATATTATTAAATATTATAATATTCTAGCTGACATTAGGAAAAAAATATGGAGCTCGGCATGCCATATAATGCTTAGGATAGATAACCGGTGTACCACTAGTGTTACAGAATTGGTGTCAAGAGAAGGGAAGCGCAGCTTACGACGACAGAAAACAAGGTGGGGTGATGAAATTAGGAAATTTGCAGGCGCAAAGTTGGAATCAGTTGGCGCAGGAGAGGGGTAATTGGAGATCGCAGGGAGAGGCCTTCGTCCTGCAGTGGACATAAAATAAGCTGATGAAGATGAGTCACAACACTTACGTTACTTCTGAAATTTTAATAACGTCGCAATACTGTACAGCACAAGTGGGTCTAAGACATTCAGTGAGTCATCTGCAGCGCTTCATACATTGTTTATCTTTGCAAACATCTGTTTTTAAACATTTTCGGGAATCATGTTCTCTGGTTTCTTTTTTGTCGTGAAGTCATCAGCAGTGGCACTGAAAGCTCGATCCATGTGCGGGTTGACAAGCAGGGCAGTGCTACGGACACCTTGCGCACAAGATTATCGTTCCACAGCATCTGGTTCCTCTGTGAAGCGCAAACCTTCGTACTTGTCGAGACTTCGATACTATCTCGGGTGGGCGAATGAAAAGCTGTGAAAGTCGGCCGCAGGCTGGCCTTGCCTTAACGTCATCCTGGCGTTAAGGTCCTAAGTGGCCTTTGGTACGGAGATATACAAGCACCAATTTCATTTATCGGTCAACATCTGGTGGATTATTAACATGAGGAAACATATAGTAACAGTTTTCATAAAAAAATGCGTTAAAGACGAAGACGCGCCCATCCTGTCGTATGTGTTCCTTTCGTCTTTAGCGCGTTTTTATGAAAACTGTCAAGGCAAATCAACTCGCCCAAACCACGTTATTTCTGCAGATATTAACATATATCCGCGAGGTTGCTGCATGGCACCATCTCTGGCGTACTACAGTAGTTCTTGCTAAATTCAGGTTCCTAGAATTGCCTCCATGCTACATCTCTTGTGACCAATAAAGTATCTAATTACATGTAATTGATTGCTGAAATTGTAATTGAAGTACAGTGAGCCTTACCGAGTAAGGAATGTAATCTCCAAAATAAAAGATTTCCCCCAAAATTTAATAGATTACAAGTCATAATTCACGCGCGATTCGTTTCGTACAAGTTTCATTAAATTGCCTTTGTACACACTTCAGGTGATTCTTTAAAACGTAATCAAGTTTCAAATGAAGAAAACGTTACGCGCAACGCAAACGAAAACCTCCTTTTGTCCGGATACTGTTATTGCCAATGGCACTCAAGAAATGTTTTGTCGGTATATTTCTTACTCGGATATTCTCTTAAACAGCGAATTTCTGCAACGCGTGCCCTATAACGTACGACATATGTCAAGCTCTTTGGCAGGTTCATGATCAAAAAAGTAAATGCATTTTTTTTTGTAATGAGCACATTATGAGACAGAGACCGACCAAGCTTTCAAGCGCTTTTTATTCGAAAAAAGCAAACGTCCCAGCTCATACGCGAAGAAGTAGAGGAACAGGGAAGGTGATGACGGCTATGTACAAATGAAAACGACGAAGTGCGTTAACAGTGCTTACACTAAATTCGCCGCGTCATGGAAGCGGCCAGCATGCCACAGATGAGAGATGATCTAATCGGGGAGGGAAGGGCTTCATCCGCGAGACGTGAACAATTTCGGCAATCCGGCGGCGCCGGTCAGTGACGGAGTGTACTGGGCAGCCGAGGTAGTTCACTGCATATGTTTGCTGCACAACGGTGTATAGGCCAATGTAGCGTTGAAAGAACTTGTTCCAGAGGCATGGAGTGCAGATTGCAGTCCAAAGCAGGATTTGGTCGAAAGGGTGAAAACGGAGGTCTCGGGGTTTGTTTCGCAGCGACGTTTGCGCTCAGCTTGGTTAGCTCCTGGGCTTCGCCGGGCGATTTGGCGCCAATGTGCAACTCGGGCAGCAAAAAGTTAGGGCAGGGACGCGTTAGGCGAAGAAGGTGCTCAAAAGAATTCTCTGTCGAATATGGTGGAAGGAGATCGTCCATGCACAAGAAAGAAAGGGCTGTAGCCGGTGGACCGTTGAATAGGAGGATTATATGCGAATGTCACAAAATAAAGAATTTTATCCCATTCAATGTGGTCAGGACGCATGTACATGGAAATCATGTCAGACAGCGTAAGATGGCAGCGCTCGGTAAGGCCATTAGTTTGCTGATGATAGGTAGAAATAGATTTGTGTACGGTGTCAGCGGCCCAAAGAACTTCCTCGAGAACTTGGGGAATAAACGCCTTGCCTTGGTCACTCAGAAGATTGCGAGGAGCACCGTGGCGCAAGCCGATGGAGCACAAGAAAAAGTCAGCGACCTCAGAAGCTGTAGAGGATCGCAGAGCGACAGTCTCTGCATATATTGTTAAATGGTCGACCGAAGTGACAATCCAACGGTGGCCGGAAACCGGCTAGGAAACCGGCTAGAGGGGACGCAGAGCGTTTGCGGTGCTGAATGCACAAGAGGCAATGTATTAGGCAACCGTTGTGGATATCTTGGCGCATATCTTGTTAAATGGTCGACCGAAGTGACAATCCAACGGTGGCCGGAAAGTGTCAAAGGCAAAGAACCATATAAATCAATGCCAAGAAATTCGAAAGGTGCGTCCGGGCAAGGGAGAGCTTGTAGGAAACCGGCTAGAGGGGATGTCGAGCGTTTGCGGTGCTGACATGAAGCACAAGAGGCAATGTATTAAGGAACCGTTGTGGATAGGCGAAGCCAGAAGCAGCGGGTTTTGATGCGATCGTGAGTCTTGTGGAAGCCTAAGTGGCCAGCCGATACGTCATCGTGAAGGGCCTCTAATACTTGCAGGTGAAGGCAGCGAGGTAGAACTGGGCCACACCGCCCATCCAGTTTCCGCAGTATCCAATGTCCTAAGCGTCCTGACATGTTTTTCATTGATGACAGCCAACACAGAGCATGATGGTAGGGGAAGATGATGAAGTTGCGGCACTAAAGGTATGCGCGAAATTTTTTAATCGAGCAAGCGATAGCCAGGCACCCTTGCTCAGTAATGGTGTATCCGCTCAGCTGGAGAAAGTGTGCGGCTGGTGTATGTTGTGACTTGCTCTTTAGAGGCTGCATTACGTTGCAGAAGCACTGCGCCAATAACTTGTGCCCTTGCGTCAGTTTGGAGTACGGTGAGGGCTCTATTATCGAAGTGGCGAAGCACTGGTCCTGAAGTGAGATGTTGCTTAAGAGCTTGAAAAGACGACTCGCGGTCGTTAGTCCGTGTGAAAGAGGCACCGATATCCAGTAGCTTGTGTAGACGAGCTGCTATTGAAGAGAAGTTGTGTATAAATCGACGAAAATATGACGCGAAGCCGATGAAACTACGTAGATATTTCTGTTGCTGGGGGCGTGGAAACTGGAGAACAGGATCAATCTTTTCGGGGCCTGCCGGGATGCCATCTT
The DNA here is from genome assembly GCF_038994185.2 of Dermacentor albipictus. Classification (NCBI taxonomy): domain Eukaryota; kingdom Metazoa; phylum Arthropoda; class Arachnida; order Ixodida; family Ixodidae; genus Dermacentor; species Dermacentor albipictus. The sequence continues at coordinate 147,673,956 of NC_091823.1, read as the reverse complement.
TTTAAAGGGCATGGCCCAATACTTTTATTGTCCTGCCTGAAAATTTGCATTTTTCATTGATCTGGAGACCAGCAATTGCAAGACACTTGAGTACTTCGTCTAATCGAAGATGTTGGCTGAAGTTAGACGGAAAGATGACAATATCGTCCAGGTAACAGAGACAGGTCTTCCATTTTAGTCCACAAAGTACGCTACCTATCTGCGATCAAATGTGGCGGGTGATTACAAGGTCAAAAGGGAACACGTTAAGTTCATAAAGTCAGGCTGGTGTAGCGAATTCGGTCTTTCCTTTGTTAGTCCGGTTCATCATTATTTGCCAATATCCTGATCGAAGATCAAGGCTGGAGGAATACTCCGCCTCTTGTAGTGTGTCCAAAGGGTCGTCAATTCGAGGTATTCGATATACGTCCTTGCGTGTGATCTTATTGAGCGCTCGATAATCGACGCAAAGGCGAACAGAGCGATCTTTCTTCTTTAGCAGAATCAGGGCAGAAGCCCTCTGGCTTGATAATGGTAGTATTATCGTCCGCGCAAGCAAGTCGGTAACCTGCTGTTCAATGAAATTTCGTTTGGACAGCGATACACGATAGGGGCGTCATCGTATTATAGAGGAGGCACCGGTTTCGATGCAGTGTGTAGCCGCAGAAGTTAGGTTGAACACAAGGGAACAGCTATTGAAACAGGCTTGGTGCTTCGCCAAGAGCACCAGTAAGGCTCCGGACTGCGCGGCGGTTAGGTTAGAACCAAGAACAGCTGGGGGAGGGAAAGAATAATCCCAACCTGAGATTGGTGCTGACGATAAAGGGCAAAGCGTGACTATAGGGATAGATTTGGGGTCGGCCAGGGTTGCCACATTCATCCTTTTGGGCAGTATCACAGGATCTCGGGTCGCGTTGCAAGCAGACAGAATGGCACGGCCACTTGAAAACCGGACGAGACAGGCGGCAATGAGAATTCCGCGAGAAGTACAGCGGCAAGAAGGAGAATGTAGGAAGTCCCAACCCATTATAAGTTCATGGATATACGTTGGAAGGATGATAGACTCAATGCGGTGGTGAATGCCGTCGATGAGAACACGAGCAGTACACTGTCCGTAGGGGTGAATGAACGCATTATTAGCACCACGCAAAATAGGTCCAAGATGAGTCATTTCTACTTTCCGGAGCCGTGGACACTGATCACCACGAACACAGATCACTATGAGAGCTGACGCGGGAACACCTTCAACAGTTACATAAAGCATGTTAGTCGGATGAAAAGAAGGATTTTTTGAAGACCAATAGGAAGCAGTTTCCCCTTCAAAAATTGCAGCAGTTAGTTTTCTGAGTGCTGGTCGGCAAGATGGAAAGTGGGGCGAAGCGGTTACGTAGAGCACCGATAAGGCGAAGGAGAATGACATTTGGCCGAACGTTCACTATGACTCAGATTGAAAGCAGCTGGAGGAGACGGAGAACGCTGTTGATGGAACGAATACGATCCGGGATAATAGGCGTCTGATCGGCGAATGCGGTCTCTGTCGTGCTCAGTCTTTCATCCTGCTGGCGACGGCGACACAAGAGACATGTATGGCCGCGTATACCACGGTCAAAACAAACCGGACGAGGTGGACGCCACCGAGGGTAGGATGGTGCAGAAGGGCTCTGGTTCGCATCGAAGCCTAATGGTCATAGGCAACATCAGTATGCACGGAGGTCACGGTAGGGGTGGGTAGCGAAGCAACATCCGCGTAGGTAGGTGGGGTGCGCACTACCGGAGCAAGATGCGTCGTGGGTGTAGTCATCGCTGTCAACCCTTGCTTTACGACCTCGCGCAAGTCGAAGGTGCAAGTTGGGGCACAGGCACCAAGTCAATGCCTCAGGTCTTGTATTTGAAGATTTTCGCGGGTAATGTTGCGGATAAGAGCACGTTGATATGAAGAATGGGGAACCGGAGGATCGCTGCTTTGATGACGAAGAGGAAGAGACTGCAGCTCATCTAGGCGCTGACACGTGGAAGTGATGTCGTGGACAGAAGCCGGATTTTTCACGATTAAGGCGTTGATTGGGACAGACCCAATGCCTGTTAATATGTGTCGAACGCGTTTGGCTTCGCTCATGCTAGGGTTCGCACGGAGGCACAGAGCCAAGAGATCGTCTATGTATGAGGTGTAAGACTCTTGTGGAAGTTGGAGGCGTTTCCCAGCTTGTGTTTCGCGACTTCTGCACGGCCAGACGGGGAAGCGAAGATTTGCCACAGTTTCGAGGTAAACGTGGACCAATCCACGTTCTCGGATTCGGGGTTGAAATACCACGTATTTGCAACACAAATCAAGTACAATGCGACCGCCTCCATTTATGGGTGTCGTTCTACTTATTGCAAGAAATCACGCCAACGTAGTGATCCATCAAATCGTCGACGTCATCACCGTGGAGTCCCGCAAAGATAGGAGGATCGCATTGAGGGCTCGTTACAGTCCAAGAGGGCACCACAGGTGGAGTCCTCTTTGTGGTAGGGTTAGAGGCGCCGGAAGAGCCGGGGTTGGAAGTGTACATCGTTGTAGGGGTATCCTGACGCAGGCGGCAACCGAAACGTACCTCCAGGGAAGACGGGAATGCGTGAGGACGTCGGGCTCTTGACGTACCTCCCCCACTTTACAAGACCGAGACCAATCAAGCTGTCAAGCGCTCTTTATTCCAAAAAAGGAAACGCCCCAGCTCATGCGCGAAGAAGTAGAAGAGGGAAAGTGATAATGGGCTATCTACAATCGAAAACGACGAAGTACGTTAATAGTGCTTACAATGTCATCAATATAGGTGTGGTCATTCATTGCCTAACAAAGCGACAGAAACCGCGTTTGCCGGTCACTGAGCAACGAAAATATCACGAGATTCTGAATTCGGTGAGCGATTGATATTACATAATGTAATCCGAGTTATGAGCCTAGCCGCATTCAAGCCTATCCGGACTCGCGCAGGTGGTGCTGTGATTTTCTAAACGTGCATAGCATCGCAATAAAGGTGCAAAATATTGGATATATTGCAAGATTCTTATCACTAATTGAGAGTTTCACTCTTCATGCCTATGGTGGGCGAGATGGGGGTGAGTTAGTCGGAATTTACGTTTTTTTATACAGTAGGCTCCTGTTATGACGAACCCGCATAAGCCGAATCTTTGAATATAATTAAGTCCATGTGTAGGTTTGATCAATTTCCCAGAAACCCAATGAAAGAAATTCGCTTAACAGAAACAACAAAATTTCGATAAGCCGAAGTAGTCACTGACTCTAGACTCGGATCAGTGAGATGCGCGTATGAGCCGACTCTTAAGAGGCGATTGCGCATGCTGCACGAGATACAAATGGCATTTGTACGGATGTAAAGGAATACGCCAGCGTCAACGATGACGTAGAGATCTGCAGGGCTGATACCATAGAAATAATATTTGAACAAGTCTTCAAACTGCCTCTTTAATATGGCAGTGGTGATGCGGGCACTGCCTGGGAACCACATATACCAATGGTGCTCAAACATGACGTAGCTGAGGCCGCATTGAATAATCTGGTAAATTTATTTAGCAGCATCCCTACACGCAAGCATTTTTGAAAAAAAAAGCTAACTGAACTGCAATAGGGGTCATTGTCTTTGAAGACACCGACTAAAGCGAGACAACAAGGATGAGCGCTTGTCCGTGTGTTCCAGTGCTATGACCTCCATTGCTCTATGTAACCAATTAGCCCTTACTTCTAACTGAACTCTCAGCATTTGTGACAGAACACAGGTATTCCCAGCACTGGAAACGTACTGAGCAGCTTAAACAACAGCGTGCAAACGAAACAAGAGTGCATAAACCAGTAATTTGTTAATCCAACAATCATCGCTTTTGTTGAATTTCTTGGTTTTAATGCTGTTTTATTGATAGTTTTAGGTCGTGAATGCTTGGTGCGCAATAAAGAGTACATTTCTTGCGAATCCTGTTAAGACGAATTTCTGATTGAAGAAAGCAATCTTGACCACTTTTTCTTGTTCCCATTAAACGGAACGGGAGCCTGCTGTGTATGCTGAAGCCAAGCATCCTTGCCAACGTACGATATTCTTGTCAGGAAATGAAATGGCTTCGTCCACAAGGTGCCAGCTCCATGGTAACATTAAGAACATGTGCAGTAGAAAATGTCCGAACTTGAGGTACTACTTGCGTCTGAGTGGTGGACGCTTCACGTGCGGCAAAGTGGGAATTCATGCCTGTTCTTCTGAACGCGTTATGCAAAGCGCGAAGGAATAGCGGGACTAGGATAGGACGCCCCGCGCAAACACCCGAGTGCTTGCTTGAGTTAACTAGCTCTTATTTATTGTCCTTATATTTCACGTTTTTCTTATTCGTGCAGGATAGCTTTGTTGCGGCTAAAAATCTTGCTATTGCTTTCTTTGTTCCCTTTCTCTCCTTAGTGGCTTTTTTCGAGACCAGAAGATGCCACTAACAGTACTGTCTTTACTAGAGGTGTTACGCAAAGACTTCACACTAAGCATGTTTCACGGGCACTTAAAGCAAACACGAATATTCAACAACGCTCCGGATGCTCTGATTTGACTGCAATATTACATACTACTCTCCGGAATCCGCAATACGTACGCCGGTTAAACACGGTGTGACTGTTCACATAGACTGAGTATTAAAAAGACATGGATCATTTTACTTGAAAACCAAGTACATATTGCTACCGAAGGATGACAGAAAAGAGAGAGAGGACGAAGAAGATCGCGAGACGCTGGCTCTTGCTTGTTGTTGCTGGTCAGCCATCTTGACCACGTTGACGTTTCTTGTATATATACTGTAAATATATTCAGTCTATACTTGCAACATCCCCGTAAGAATATTATTTCACAATTCCGTTGCGAAGCTATCGTTTATCTTTTGCCGGGGACGTTCAATTAGTTACTAAAATTAATGAGTAAACTTTTTAATTACGAGACCACACGTCGTCTTCGCGTGTGTGCACGCAACGAATGTCCATAGCTCTTGGCGTGCCTTGGAAACATTTTTTTTTTGTGCCGGAATGCCTTTCGCAATACGTTTCGTACCGAGTCATCCTGGTTGAGGAGCGCTGCTTTCTGGCACGGGTGGGTGGCGTTATAACGTGGCACCTTTTTTTTTATATTTCGCGGGCTTTCTTTATTTGCTTGCAAAATGAACCATGTTAATTGTATCTTGCTGAGATCGTCCCTGCTCGCCGTTTCGCATAGCTGTCTACGACTTCTTAACTGATGTTTCGTCAATAAGGGAAGTAGTTAGAGAGTTAGACAACTATATTTAATTATCCATTTACCTTTTTCTGCTAGAGAAAATTCCTCAATTCCTCACAAAACACCTTCGGGTGAATATTTGCATAACTGCAGTTTACTGCAAGGTCTTTCGGATGAAGTTGGAAGATTCCGGAAATATTCCTGTCTTGGTGTCCTTAATTTGGTAAGTAGTGTGTGTATAACGAGACATCGCAATATCACAGTGTAAACACAAAACCAAATGCAGTCATGAAATTCCAGCCGGTAGAGAATTCGCTTGCGATGTGCGAAGGCCCAGCGATGGTATGAGCTGGAAATTGTAACGCTGCACAATAGAGTGACACAATTTTCAACAAAAAAAAGAAATTCTAACCCGCTAGCAGCATCATTTCAATATAAGGAACTGTGGTGATACACCTTACCTTCTTCTAAAGCCTTCTACAGCGCAGCAAAGGGTTGAAATCTGTACTGATATTTTTGTATTAGAGTACCAGACAACCACAGATCTTTAATGTTTGTTCTACTGCGTGGCCACGCGTCTTTGCTCGGAAGACGCTGATTAATCTATCCCCGAGCAGAATGTTTTATCAACGATAACAACCTTACTTTCTCGAAAAGTGCGGTGCACAGTTACGGTAGGCAAACGTTTATCTGTTCGTTGTCACTTATTGTACGATTCAGGCTAAAATTTCGCATATCTGCGGTCTTGTTGACAAAAGGGATATGCTCTTATTCGATTGCCGAGAAGACGAAGTAATCGCGGGCCCCAAAGATACCAAGTTGCACTATAAGAAAACATTGTTAACCTGCCTGATTTTCTTCACACTGTCTACGTATACAAAGGAAACATTAAAGTTCTTTTTCGTATGTATATATATATATACATACGATATATATATATATATATATATATATATATATATATATATATATATATATATATATACATACATATATAGTGAGGCAGGCAACAAAATGGGACTATGAGAGCTTCCCATACCCATGTAAACATGACACGTTTAGGAATTATTTCTTCCCACTCGCAATACCCGAATGGAACCAACTTGACTCTAGCACCACCTACACTGCGTAATAATCTGAATTTGTCTGACCAATAGAAAACCCTGTGTGTGCGTAAGAGTACCCAGGCATGCAGGGACATGGGCACAGTATATTCATTTGCCATGATCATTCTCAAACGCACGAAGTTTAATTTTAGTTACTTCTGTTTTATTACTCGCCCCTAATGATGCCTGTGCTATCGTTATTTTCGTTGGCCATTTCTCGTAAAACCATGTTTTTTTCCTCATCCGTTTGATGTTAACCTTGTATTAGTTACAGAGTTCGTATAACTTACACCGCACATGTTTTTTTTATAACCTGCACGTAGTTTTCCTTGCAGTTTACCGAAGAACTATTGTACTGCCCAAATGCCCCGCTAAGGAGCGCAACAGTATTGAAGAAGAATAAGCAAAATAGGAAGGCGGTTCAGTATAACACAATCACAGTGGATACGTAGAGACAGGATTCAGGCAGCACCACTAATAGATATGGTATTTAAGCATGAAGTATGGGGAACCAGCGCTGGCCAGGAGGCGCTACGACATTTTTCATGCGTTACTAAAATATGCTGAAACCGTCCGATAGGGAGGCTATGAAGATGGCACGACATATTTAGCGATAAGAAACGTGCGCCTGTATCAATGTTTGTCTAGCCCGATGCGGCCAGCCAAGTTCTGTCCATGGCCATGCGCGCTGCGTAGAGCGCATGCGCTGCTACGTCCTAGCACGTCGGTTCCCTGCCGTTTGAGGAGCCGTGAAAAGTGTGACTCAAGACAATCGGTGAATTTGCTGACACGAAATCACTGCGTGTGCTACTGGAAACTGTGTCTACCGCTCGCTAGGCTGTGTGTTACGGCGCTGCTGTCGGCACGCGAAGCTTCAGCGCTGGTTGCCCATTCTCGACTTACCTGTTAAGGTGACACTATAGAAGATTCGGTGCCTTTAGAAATTCAGATAGCTTAGTGGTAGCAGTATCAGCTTAAGAAGCGGAGCCAACGTTTAGAGTTGCGCACGGTGATGCTGCGATAGCAGTATCTTGTATCTTGCGGTACAAGATGCATTATCTCGTGTATCGGAAATACAGATTGTGCGGCACGTCTTGCCAGACGTATCATGACACCGATACAAGATACCCAGAGTATCTAAGATGGTATCTACGATTCATATATCTTCGATACTATCCAGCACTGTGTAAGCATCGCGTTGCGGACGTACAGGCAGCTCTGGGTCGTCCGGTTTCCGACTTGTATACATTCGAGGTGCTGCACCCTAAGGGTCGAAGTCCATTTCATTAGTCATCTGCTAAATGCGAGCCCGGAGCGCGGATCAATGCGGGAGCTGTTATACGTGCTGCCAATGTAACTACACGTACTATCGACAACAGACTGCGCACAGGCGACGTTACAAACCGTGGTTTCGAAGACCAGAACCATGAACTGAGATCGCACAAACACCTTCGTCAACCCAATACATCTATGTGCAGTCACGCGCAGTGAGATGCAGGCGACAGGATGTATAGGTTGCCAACAGCGCCTGTCAGTTTGGGATAAAACTAGCAGTGAAATAAGAAACAGAATTTTGAAGCCCGCTGACGTAACGCCATGGGAGGGGAGCACCACCACCAGCACCGCCTCGCTCTTTGAGAATTGAGGACACTGAGCACGATTGAGAGAGGTAAACATTTCTCTTGTGGTATCTATGCTCAGGCTTGGTCATTTAAAAAATATTACGATAATACATTCCTTGGAGGCACAAAATTCATTCCAAGGAGTTTTTGAGACTTGAGGGAAAGGTGACTCAAGGCCCCTTTCAGAGACTTCGCGTACTTTCCGATATTTATCTATGTCGAGCTCTAAACCTTTCCTCTCACATTAACTTCAGTCACTTGAGATCTGCCACCGGTTATGCCCCACTGGGTATGCGCCATTGGGCATGTGCCGCTCTTCAATGAAACTCTTAGACCCTAACTCGAGTCACTTGGAACAAGTGTGCGTGTGAGTAGGATGCTTGCGAGCTCTCAGTCCGTGGACCGAGTGCTCCCTTCTTAGCAAGCTTCCTAGCACTGGATATTTGCCACTGAGCAAATATATGTTGCTCTTCAATGAGCGCCTGTGCCATCCACTTTGGTCATTGGACATGTGCCAATCAGCATGTGCCACGCTGCATCAAAATCGTCGTAACATATAGCGCTTATCACCAGTAATTACACAGCGACCACAAGGTACATTGCTAATCACATTACCGTAGCTAAGCATCTCGAAAGAATGGGTTGCGGCACCATTTTTTTCTTGCCGCTGTAGGACATGACTGGCAATAGCAAGTGGCGCATACATGTGAATACATCTGAGTTGTTGCGAGGGAAATTCAAGACGGCGTTCGTACAGGTCAGAACATTCAGTGCATATGCAATCGACACTTCTCAACAATCGCGGCAGTGAAGGAAAAGCTGCGTGTTACCATGATAGCATATTCTTGGCTTGCAAATGCCTCACCGAAAAAATCAATTATTTTATGGAACTGGCATGTGGTCGATATGTCAGCAAGTATGAGGAATATATGACAACTGCCTAAGTTCACTGCGTCAGCCGAAACAAAAAAAGCTGGTGAACTGTCGCGCTCCTCCGTGGTATTTAATAAATGATTCATTGTTTCGCTCTTTAACCTGGTTCTGCATAAAGGTGAGGAACTGTCGTGCTCCTCCGTGGTATTTAATAAAGGTTTCATTGTTCTGGTCTTTGACATCGTTCTGCTGAATACCTTTGCACTACGGAGCATACAGCTTAATTTTCGCATATGCACATATGCACGCACGCTATAGCCTTTATAAATCTTCACAGGTGCATCCAAGAATGCATTTAACGCTGCTGGGTAAATGTTCTAAATGAAACGTAGTACTGTAAAGTGGCGGTGACCAGCGATAGGCTAAGATTTATTTGCTTCGATTTAACTGGGTTAAACCTAGTATGGTATAAGTTATTGGCCTGAACGTTAGTGCTTTTGAATATTACGGTGTGCCCAGGCACGTACCCAGGATTCTTTATCGGGGGGGGGGGGGGGGGGAGCCAGCCCAGGTAACCTTTTTATGCATATGAGGGAGGGGGAGGTACCTTTACTCGTACAAATACGAATAATGCCCAGCATTCGCTACAGCGACGCGTAAATCCGCAAAAGAGAATTGGAATAATGTGTAGCTCACAAGTACACCTGGGACATGCACTTCTCATCTACTTGGTAAACAAGGAACCACACCAAAGGAACTCGCGCATGAAAGAAGCATAGGAAGAACACTACCAAGAACAAGTAAACAAGCGAACGTGTAAAATTAAGGTTCCTATCAGCGTTATCCTTAAATAGCTTTGGAATAATTATAAAGAAATACATATATTTGCGGAACCATCACAGTTCTTTTGGATGCTTCGTTTAATGCTGTACCCATTAAAGTGCCAAAACCGACTCGTGTTATTTGAGAAGTCAGGTAACGATGCGTGCTCACCAGTCCCGTACAACCGCGTAGAGCGCAGGACTCCGCGGTTCTAGACGTACTGCGCCCGCGCCGGAAAGTTATATAGAAAAATGCCCGCATTAGCACAGCAGAGAAATGGCTATATCAGACGGCTCGATTGATAACTGTAGAAGCGTCATTCAACACACGCGGAATTATCCTAACTTCTGGCGCCATTTTCTCTACTTCCTTTCTAAATAAAAGATGTTGATCTATTACTGTTTTCACATACAATGGTTAAATTTGATAATTTTGGCTTTTGCTTCCTGTTTGGCTGTGGCCTTGGCTCCCTTTAGTAGATGGTGGCCACCCGGGCCCCCCTCTTCGTACGTGCCTGGGCGTGTGACAAAGCGCATCCTCAGCTGTCAGAAAGCTTGTACTTCTGGTAAAATCATTATACCGAAGCAAAAAAAGATGTAAAGTAAAGAAACGATTGAAACAAGCAAAATGACGTCAACCTGCGTGCTCCATTATTCCGCAAGCCAGTCTCACCCAGACGCCAGACGCAGCATTGAGCTTTTAGTAGATGTGTTGTGCCCTTCAGTAAGCATTCTAGAGATTCTGCGTGGCTTGTAGCTAAAAATTACCCCTACATTGCGCTAATTTGAAAACTTATGCCTAAACAAGAAACAAAGATTTCACTAACCACTTACAGGTTTAAATGATCTAGGTGTGACATTTGGACACAGAAACCCGACATTTTATTCGCACTATGATCCTGAATAATTTTTTGGTTATATAGCGATGTAGGCCAATGCCCTTTCAAGGGGAATTGAAGTGCATATCCTCTTCGACATTCTGAAGATTTATTGATGGTTTTAAGGACACGGGAAAATGTCTAGAGGAACGTCACGCGGTGTCATATATAACGAAACATACAACGCTACTACCACATTTCTGCAGAGATGCAAACCACAATTTCCTTCGTGATTTTGGCCTATCTCGTTTTCACAGTGGAAAAGATTGACTCACACCATACTTATCAAGTAAGAGAAGGTATTAAAGTGGAGGATGGTATGTAGTTGTAATGCAACACTTGGCTACCACAGTTAAACGAAAGTGTTTAATGAGTGGGCTATATAGAGGCAATTGCTGTTCTTTGTGGCTGCGAAAGTTAATATGCTGCGTGGTCATCGACTCATTTTGGGCAAAAAAAAAACATGTTATTCGACGAGCTAGCTTTAAGCAGTTGGACATATTCGAAGACTTTAAAATTGTGCTTGTAAAGACGATACGACCGTGAAGTATGAAGAACAAGCGTTCTCACTCCGTATATTTCGCTACCATGTGGTCTATGCACACGTGATTTTAAGGTGTATGTACTTACTAATCAAGTAGTGTGCGCGATTATGATACCTCATTGCTTTTAACGACCCTATAGATTATCTAGCATGCAGGCACTATTTAGCTGGTGCTCTTGAGTCACACTGAACCATGTTCTTGATGTGAAACGACCTTAAAATCAGTAAGAGGGAATTCGCTAAATCCGCGTTCAACTAGGTTTCATAACTTACCACTTATATATTTGGTACCATGCTACCCAGACGCCCTACTTTGGTATCCTTGTATAAAGGAAAGAAGCCATTTCTGGATCATACATGTGTCGTGTGCGCAGATGGTGCCATAGTCACGCAATGCATGACGGAATCAGCACTAAATTCCACTTCTCTTTCGGCGTTCAGCAAGGCACAGCGAGGGAGTACGTTTGTCGACCGGAGCGGAAGTGTTCGCACGTGAGAGAGTTTACTCAGTCATATAATAAGTGTAATCCATCCAACTCAAACCTGTGCTTAACAGGGTTTATAAGGCCTACGAAAATGCAATTCGGTGCAGATATTTCACGCTTGCCCCGCCTTCAATACGCAGGTTCGAGAAATGGCGCCAAGAGACTCGGACAGCAAGACAAATTGATTTCAATGCGCGTTCACAATCTTTGACCACAGTGGGGCCACTACGAGTAATGAGCAAAGTTACGTTGTGTGGAACTCCCACTAGCAGTAACATAAGTTAAACATGTAAGCTTTTTACCGCGGGAATAGGTGCCATGTGATTTCACTTGGTATCGTTGCGTAGAAAAAAGAAACCATTACTCGATCATCCATATCTCACGCGCGCTAATGGCGCCGTACGTTGGAGCGCCATGCATGACGCAATTGAGGCGACGTTTAGCCTCGCGCGCGGCGTCAATGTGGGCGTAGCTCGGCAGTGTGGTTGTCCACCGGAGTGGGAATGGTCGTATTTGAGCGAACTCGCTTGGGCATATTAAGAATATTATTTATTAAACTCATGCTGGTGCCGATCATTACTATAAGGCGTGTACGTGCGCCGCTTGTTGCAGACATTTCATGCTTGCTCCGCTATGGCGCCCCCTGTGCTGGACACGTATGCTCCAGAAATAGTTTGAAAACGCTCGAGCAGCTAGGCAGAGAGATATACAACCCGTTTGAGCGCAGCGCAACGTGTCCGTCTCCACAGGGAGCGCATGCGCAATAGATTGAGGAAGTGAAGCCACCCAACTATCTACGAGTGCGGCGGGGGCGAGCAGCACAGGGCCACCTCGGGCGCCACCAGTGCCGCGTCATTTCCTCACCCTAGTGCTCAACTACGTTCTGTAATATAAACGGGCCCACTACGAATAAGGAGGAGTTAACGTGCAGAATCAGACCCTAAGAGGCCCACTAGCTGTAACATATGTTAGGCGTATACATCTTTAAAGCGTGAATAATTGTAAATTCTGCATTTCTTCACGCCATTTCTGCACCCTGGTGCCCACACACTGTCTTCAGCATGCACAAGACGTTTCAGGTACCCCGCAGCGGCTGCGTCCGCGATACAGCCAGCCAATATTTTTTTTATCTCTACCTCTTTGGAGGCCACCGCAAGGAGGCAAACTCAGCAGACTTTTTCCACATGTGCTGCCGATTGAACGTGACCTTCCTGCGGACTGCCACCTGTAAATGCAAGAACGTCGGCATCGTTCGACAGAGCTCGAGAAGCGGCATTCAGATATACCATCCGCAGTAGCAAGAGATTATTTTTAACGGATTTAGTCATCTCGACGATAGCAAGGCGGTGGCCGCAGAGCTAAGCCTACTAAGCATTGCCAAGCTTTGCTCTCCGAGGCCACGTACCTCCTTCCCGTGCCCGAGCTTCGTGACGGAGCTTTTTGCCTCATGAACCACGTGCCCACCAATCCGTCAAAAAGGAACTTTTTATTTTTCTCATTTCCTGATGGCGCACGCGGAAAATCGCCAAGAGATGCGACGGAATGACGAGAGCAAACAGCAACACTATAGCTTTGACAAAAGCAGCGCAAGAACAATCGAAAAGCAAGGCGCGTGGTTAAGGAGAGGAGAAAAGAAGAAGGCTATAAAAGCAGGGGAGGCAGCCTCCCCAAGAGAAACCATCGCAGCAGCAGACAACACCGATAAAGGCTATTTTAAAGACGCTAAGGAAAAGGCCGCGATTCCCACAATTACAGAAAAAGGAAGAGAAGATTGGCTATCGATCGCCAGGGGGACTTTACCTTCCTAAACGGTCACAGCTCGCAATGGCACAATAAATATGCAGGCTAAATGGAATGCTACCAAAAGCTTTCATAGAGGAAGTTACAGTACAAGCAGAAAAGCAACATAATGTAATTTGAGCCAGCAGCACTAATATTGAACTTGCCCACAAAGTGCTCGTCAAGATCCAGGAAATTCAACCAGGAGAAGTCGTTTAGAAGGTTAATGCAAATATCAAAATCCACAAAGACGTCGTTAAAGGCATAGTACATGAACTAGAGCCAGGAATTACTAATGATGACCTCATGTCCAAAATCACGCCGGAGGGCAGATACACGGTCATAGACGGAAGGTTGCTTGGAAGGTCAAGCTCGGCCCTGAATACACCTAAGGACCGCTAGTTCCATTACAAATTGAGGTGGGTGTAGCCATACTTCGATGCATATCATATTGAAAGTATATAGGGTACTGCAAACTGTGAGTGACATCGAGCACAAGCAAGACATCTGTCCGCACACAGAGTAGAACTTCTGTCATCTTTGCGGCAAAATGGAACAGCCCCTAAACCACGAATGCACACCAATCTGCAATATATGCCAACTTCAGCATGAAACAGCAGGAAGGGATTGTAAGAAAAAGCTAAAGCAAGCACCCGTTTCAGAGTTAGACAAAAGCGGGAACAAGCACAACACTCCACTATTACCAAGGTACAGTGCAGCAAGTACTGAAAGAAATAAAAGATAAGCTCACGGGAGGAAAAGTTCCGAGCAAGAGTAACCTGAAGCCATATGAAGGTACATCCAGTCAAGAATTGAGCAGACCCTTTTTCATGCAGAGATCGGGGTGGCACTGGCAAATTCTAACTCGAAGCACATCGCAGGGTATGGACAAGGTCACTAAAGAGTCCTACGAAATATAAAAAAAGAATCAGTTAACAATCTACTAAATTATATGAACGAGTGCTCGAAGAGGAGCGAAATCCCAGCAGCATGGAAACACGCCGAGATCGCCATGATGCCAAAGCGCAGAAAACCGCTGCGGGTAGGAAATCCCTGATCTATTTTCCTGACATCGTGTGCGGGAAAGCTGATGAAACACATGGTACACGAATGCCTCACTCATCAACTCGTAATCAATGACGCCAGAACAATGATCGGCTTCAGACAACATCTTTTCACGCAAGATGTGCTAATAAATCTCAACGATGACGTAATAGACTACCTAGGAAAGCATCAAAGCACTCCATTCTGACAATTGACGTCAAGGTGCCTGTGACAACGTGGTGCACCAGGCGTTATTGTGGGGCCTCCTGGCGACGGGCTGTGGTGATTGTTTGGATACGTACAAAACTTTTTGTCAGACAGGATGGCCACCATTCGGGTTGGCAACCTAAGAAGCGAAAATTCGGCAAGCCTAACCCTACTGAACCCAACGATCAGGAAGTTCAATCAACAACCGAAAACAAACGCACAGCACAAGACTGCCAAGAATCGTGGAAGGCCAAGCTCGCGGCCTCGGACTTGGCCAGGACCAGGGAAAGCTGGTGAAACACGCCAGCGAAGCTGCAAAGGCCAGTGGCTACCTGGGCTGAAAAGGCCACCTGTCCTGGGTGAAGAAAGAACTCTTTCTCACTAATTCGCATCATTAAAGGTTTATTTCCTCTCTCTCTCTCTTTAGGCAGCAGTAAACAAAAACAAAATGTTGCTGGTCACGTGCCTAGGTGACACGCTTTCATTGGGTATACGATTTGCAGCTGCTGCAAAAATGACCATTCGACCGATTGGCGCCCATTCCTGAAGCTATTTGTGTACCTTACCGCTAGCCGTAATTTCTGATGAACTGTCCAAGAAATGGAGCCTGTTCACTCACTAAAAGACTGCTCTTCATTGCTTGGTTTCTGACACCACGAATTAGTTCCAGAAATCAGATTGATGCTTGACTGCCTGGTCGAACAAGGACACGACATGACGTTACAGTGGATTCCAATGTCAGTGTGGCATAATGGGCAATGAACATGGCGATGCAGAAACACATTCTGTACATGAGGAGGGCTTGCAAGGCTCCAATAAATTCTCAAGAACAGACGCAGGAATGAAAATTCGTATGCTTGCAAATGAAGCCATAATGGAGAGTTTTAGTTTAGGGGACGCAAGCGGCTTGCGTACGCAAATACTAGCCCAGTTGAAAAACACAACAGGAAATTTTCACAGTCTGTCGTATTTTGGGACGTTGTTTCTGTAGTTCTGTTGTCTGTAGTGTGACGTCCTGTAGCAGAAAGTTATGTAGTTCTTGATCAATATTTAATTAAGAATTGACAGAGACCTCCTTAGGGCTAGGTAAATTTGTTAGTACAAAAAAGAAAAAAATATAAAAGTAAAAAAAACGTCCCCGCCTAGGATTGGAACTTGCGACCTCACGATTCCGAGCCCGGCATCTTACCACTGCACCACCCCTGATTTTTTTTCTTTATTGACATGCCTGTCGAGTGTACATTTCGGCAATGTCAACAGTACGACATGCTGATGCGCTGATGTTTACATTTGCACTTTAAGAGCCAAGATCTTCTATCACTCCGCCGCGTCAAGCGCCGCATCTCTAGAAGAGCAAGAGTGTTCGTACCATCGACAGGTACATCGTGGACTGCTAGAACATCGATTTTGATGTACGATATCCATATTAAATAAGAAATTCAGAAATAGACAACATTGACGGTTAGGGTTGTTACTGCTAGTTTTGACAGTTGTCTCTCGTTCTTTACACTTTTGAGCGCGCATACAGTTCATGTGTTCAATGCAAAATAGCTACATAAACATTCGTGGATGAGAGTTCCTTCTGACAGCATACTGGCTTCTCACGGCAGCACTGTACCATAGTAATGAGACCCGAGCGAGACAGCTTTTCATGCAACTTTGTGGAACAACCCAAATCTTCTTTTCCGCTTCGCATAAGCTTGTGGAATATTCCTGGGAAATTAACTAATGTGTCCGTGTAACAGCACATGTAAGTCCACAGGCCTGTGTGCCACATCTTACCAAAAAAAAAAACGGATACGCAGCCATTCCCGCAGATGGTATGATTTTGATCAGCGGCGGATTTTGAGGAGGCCGGTAGGGTGTTGCTGGTGCCGCGTCGTCACGGCACAATTATAACTATTCGCCACGTCGACTTTAATACCGGTGCCGGTGCCATCAGCATTGCCGGCTTCAGAGAATCGCGATTGAATACCGCGCAAGAGAAAAGTACAGTGTACACCACCGATGCGAAACTAACATACAATTTTAAAGGGCGGCGACAGAAAGCGCTTTTGTTGTGACTTCGGAACTCTTGGCAGTCACGACCGAATGTTTCTGTTGCGACGTCAGAATTGGTGTCGTAACGTCGGAGTCGCTGTCAGGATATAAAGCTGTTGTTCCGACTTCAGAACACTCGTTGTCGCGACAGAACGTTTCTGTTGCGACTTCATAACTATTGGCCTTCGCGACAGAATGCTTCTGTTGCGACATCAGAATTTCTGTCGTAACGTCAGAAATGTCTCTCAATTAAGAAATGTCAAAAACTTCTGTCGTACAACAGAATTTCTGTAGTTGCGACAGGGATTCCTCTTGTCTTTTTCAACTGGGCACTACAGAAGCTTGTCGCATCGCACAATTTCAGTGCACTTCTGTTGTCATCATTGGGTACATGTTGCGACGATAGGTTTCCGTTGTGGAACAGTTCTCTGTAGTACAACAGAGGTTTTTCCATTACTTCAGGAACGCTTCTGTTATTACAACTGGGGGCCTGTTGCAATGATAGGTTTCTGTCGTACAACAACATTTTTCTGTAGTACAACAGAAGTTGGTCGCATTACTTCAGGAACACTTCTGTTGTGGCAATTGGGGGCATGTTGCCACAATAGGTTTCTGTAGTATTTCAACAGCTCTCTGTAGCACTACAGAAGTTTTTCGGGTTACTTCAGGAACATTTGTGTTGGGACAACAGGGTGCCTGTAGTGATGACAAATTTTTCTGTAGTACTACAAAAATCTGTTGTAGAGCTTCAGCTTTCTGTTGTAACAACAGACATACGACCGAGTGTACTTCTGTAGTCACAACAAGAAAGGTCTGTTGTACATAAGAAAAGTCTGTCGCTCCATCAGGAATCTGTAGTTACTACAGAAAAATCCTGTTGTACAACAGAAATTTCTGTAGTACTGAACACAACCTCTGCTGTCATTTTCAACTGGGCTAGGGGCGACGGTACTGGGCATGCGCAGACGCTGATGCAGGGGGTCTGAGCATGCGCATTACCGTCGCCCCTAGTTCTTGCGTACGCAAGCTGCTTGCGTCCCCTAAACTAAAACTCTCTAATAGCTCTATGGAACACACCAAGCTTGAAGCTGACACGTCTACACCTACTGGACCCGTCCTTTCGATTTCGACCCCCATCTGGACTCTCTCGACTCGAGACAGCAGTACACTGCCGACTATCGCTTCGTGTCGCTTTCAAGAGATCTTTCGCCTTCCGAGTCGGTATGGGCGATAGCGCAGCTTGCAGTCACTGCGGCGGCTAGGAGACTATAGAACACGTACTTTGTCGCTGTCCTCGATACAGCGTGCACCGGCTGTCACTAGCAGCCGCGCTGGCAAGCCTTGACGACAGGTCACATTTAGAAGTCTTGGAATGCCGATATGAGCTGTCGTCGCACCGAGAGTCGGTCAATGCTTTGTTGATATTTTTAGGTGGCAGTGGCTTATCAGAAAGGGTATAATGATCCCATCCTGTCCCTTTTTTTCACGCATTTCTTTTTGTCCCCGCTCTTCTTTCCGTCTTCCCCTTTCGCTTCCCATAGTGCAGGGTAGCAAACCGGAGGCCTTAACTCTGCATAACCTCCATGCCTTTCCCTCATTCGCATCTATCTCTTACCCCTAGCGGCATACTGACTTGCCGTGTTAACGTATACGCACTTGTTTTTTTTGCGCCAGTTTGTTCGCACCTGTACGTATGACCACCGTACTTAATCGCATGCATACCATCAAGAAGAAAAAAAATTTGTGAACCGGGCTAGCCACTATATCTAAGGCAATTGAACTGACCTCCATCATCACTAATAAAATTGCAATTTTCACAGATTCAAGGGAAGCAATGCGAATACTTCAGAATTCTGTAGTCACAGCACGCAGCACTCGATATGGACCTGTGTACCGAGACAGGAGTTTTTCTGACACGCCAGCGCGACAGATTGAGGACTACAGGAGTACCCGAGATCCAAGCGTAAAGTGGACGTCTCTGTGTTGGCGATTGTACACGCCGCTGCTTTTCTTGCGAAGTCAGGAGGTGAGCGCGGGAAAATTCGCGTGCTTGGGCTGCCATGGTGAAGGCTTCAAGTGCATACTCGCTGGTCTCTGCTGCGGTGGATAGGAGGGATGCGTCTAGTGGCAATGTACGTTCTCGGCCGAATAACAGAAAGAACGGGGAATAACCGGCAGTGTCGTGACGCGAAGAATTATACGCAAAAGTGACATAGGGTAGAGCAAGGTCCCAATCACTATGCTCGGACGAGACATACTGTGCAATCATCTGTGTTCGGGTACGATTGAGACGCTCCGTGAGACCATTAGTCTGTGGACGGCAAGACGCAGTCATCTTGTGCTTGGTTTAGCTGGACTGCAGGATGTCGGCGATGACTTTAGAAAGAAATGTCCAACCACGGTCAGTGAGCAGTTGGTGTGGAGCACCATGCCGCAGAAACAGGCCGCGTAAAAGAAAATCGGCGACATCTGTGGCGCAGCTTGTTCAAAGTGCCCTGATGATGGCGTAACGCGGGGCGTAATCTGTCGCCACAGCGACCCACTTGTTTCCAGACGTAGATAGAGAGAAAGGGCCAAGTAAGTCTAAGCCAACCCAAAAGAACGGCTTCGAAAGAATGTCGAGCGCTTTAAGGCACCTGGCAGGGAGCGTCGATGGGGTTTTTTGGCGCTGGAGGTTTTACAAGCCGCAACGTATTTCCAGACCCAGTGGGCAAGGCCTGGCGAAAAGAAGCGTCGGTGAATCCAGTTGTAGGTGCAGGAGACGCCAAGGTGACCTGCCATTGGTAAATAGTGAAGTTCTTGGAGAACAGCTGAGCGCAGGTGCTTAGCAATGACAAGGAGTAGGGCAGGACCGTGGAGGCGTACATTGCGGTCGTACATTACATCATCTCGGAGAACAAACAGGTAAATGGACGAATCAGAAGGCGATGATTCCAGGCCATGAATGATGGCGCGCGAACTGGCACCACGGCGTTGCTTGTCGGCCACGTGCAGCAGCTGAGAAATGGAAACGGTACATCCTGAACCAGAAGATCAGTAACTGTTCGGGCCATTGCTGCGATGTCTTTATTGAGGCATCGGAAGTTGGAGCAGAGTCCTAGAAAACTTGGGACGTCTTTGACTGACTGAAGTACAGGAAAAGGCATGACAGGAGGAATTTTCTCCGGGTCTCGTTGAATACCGGCAGCGTCGTCGAGGCGCCACAGCACTGTAATCTGCCGACGATCGAAGTGACACCTCGATAAATTTAGTTGGAGCCCAGCGTCGCCGAAGACTTAAAGAACAACTGATAAATGCTCAAGGTGTGTCTCAAATGTAGGCGAAATTACGAGAACATCGTCTAGGTAGCAGAGGAATGTTGACCATTTGAACCCTAGAAGCAAGGAGTCCGTCATACGTTGGAAGGTTACTGGGGCGTTGCATAGACCGAATGGCATAACTTTGAATTGATATAGACCATCAGGGGTGACGAATGCGGTCTTCTCTTGTGTCCTTTTCATCCACAAATTTTTGCCAATAATCAGGCCGAAGGTCTATTGATGAAAAGGAGTTGGCACCGTGGAGACAATCCAGGGCGTCGTCAATGCGAGGCAAGGGGTAGATGTCTTTCTTGGTAATGTGGTTAATCTGACGATAATCTACGCAGAAACGCCATGTGCCATCTTTCCTTTTAACAATCGCCACGGGCGACGCCCAAGGGCTTGACGAAGTTTCAACAATGCCTTTGGCAAGCATCTTGTTCACATCATCTTAAATAACCTCACGCTCTGAAGCAGAAACTCGATATGGCCGGCCATGAATAGGGCCGGCCACGGCGGCCACATTTCCATGGGGGCGAAATACGAAAACACCCGTGTACTTAGATTTAGGTGCACGTTAAAGAACCCCAGTTGGTTGATATTTCTGGAGTCTTCAACTACGGCGTGCCTAATAATGAAAAAGTGGTATTGTCACGTAAAACCCCTTAATTTTTTTCATCAGTATTTGTGATGCTTAAGAATCGTAGTCTGGCCCAAATGGCGAATGTTGAGGTCGAAGATATTGTGGTAGGTGACCAAAAGGTGACAGAGAGCTGCTGCTTGCCCAGGCAATACGTCCGTAGCAATAATGGGACGAAATGTTGCGTCAGGGCAAGTAGCGTCCGCTGGACATGGCGAAGATATGAGCAGGTTTATACGGGAAGCGTTGCGATGTTGTCATCTCCGATAGCACGCAGCGTTGCAACCGATATGACTTGGGGTAGAACTTCCTTTGTCAGGCCAAAATTGACGATGGGGAGGCATGTCCGGTTATCGGCGACGGCGATGACGGAGTCGGTCGCAATGCATTACGCATCAAAAGGACATCAGGAAAACATTTGCGACGTAATCACCATCGCTCACAGGAAAAGGTGAATGAAATCGAAGAAAATCAAGTCTTTAGACGGCAAGCGGATGAAGGCGGTCGTACTAAAGTTGTTTGGCAGTTCGGCACGAATAGGCGCGAGTAGAGGAAGTTCGAGGCAAACGGCACCGGCAGAACCGTCGATCAAAGCTCAATGTGCCGAGAGGAAGTCGAGTCCGAGGATTAGGTCATGGGGACAATTGGCAAGCACTGTAAAATGAACAGGAACGTTGCTGACGACAATACTTCTACTGGAAGTACACATTACAGTGACGTCAACAGTGCTGCCATCGGCCACGCATACGGCTCGTGTAGTAGCAGGCGTGGGAACCTTCCTCAGTCGACGGCGGAGGTTAGAACTCATCATGGACACCTGGGCTTCAGTATCTATTAACGCCGTCAAACGGACACCGTCAACGTGAACATCGCGTGAGTTCTGGTTTGTTGGGAGCATCAATAGAGGATTTTGACATGACGAAGATAATGCACCACTGCCCCCAGGAGCTGCATGGCCTAGTTTTCTATCAGGGAGGGTGCATAATTGGTCAGCGACGAATAGCCGGGTGGTTGGGCCGACCGGGACGAACGGCACTGAGGAGACGGCGATCGAGCACGACGACTGTCGTCGAAGGATACGCCTGAGGTAGGAGGCATACGGTGAGGCGAGTAAGGGCTCGGTTTGGCATAAGGGCGAGGTGACGGGGAAAAGGAGCTCGAATACGGTGACGTCCAGGAAGTGCGGCAGTGGCGAGGGGTGTGGCCAATGTGGAAGCAAGTGAACATGTCGTCCGGTGTTCTCCACTCGGAAGGGTTGCGGTATCTGGCAGGCGAATACAGACTGCTGTGAGGCGTAGCTGTTGGCACCGGTCGGCCGTCAGGTCGGCAGACGGAGCAGGCAACAGGAAAACCTGGGTTTGCAAATTCTTGCCACACAATTGCCTGAATGAGAGAGATCGCCGGGCTGGTTGGTCAATGGTGGGGTCAAGGGGGCGTTGATGGAAGGCTGCAAGACTTGTAGCCTCGAGCTTACGTGTGACGTGCTCATTTAAGGATGTTGAAGCGCTAAGGTCGACGCAAGACAACGTAGCAGCCGTGTTAGGGAGTCGCGAGAACTGTGGCAAGCTCAAAGCGCTGCCATTCCTTGCGAATGACGTCGATGGTAGACACATTGTTGAAGACCAACATGTAGAACCCGTCCTCCGCGATCTCCTTCAGTACGTGGCCGACTTTGTTAACCTCGGGTATTTTCTCGTCGACTTTCCGGCAAAGAGCGAGCACATCTTGTATGTACGGGACATACGATTCGGTAGAAGACTGAACTCGGGTAGCAAGCTCTTTCTTTCCAGCCAGCTGCCGACCGGTGGTATTTCCAAAGTGGTCGCTGAGCTTGTCCTTGAAAGCATCCGAGCTGGAGATCTCGTCGTCGTGTGTCCCGAACCAGACATGAGGAGTTCCACCCAAGTAGAATATGTAGTTCGCTAGCATAATGGTAGGGTCCCAGCGGTTGTTTGTGCTAACACGCTCATACAGGCTGAACCAGTCCTCAATGTCGACATTACCTTGGCCGGGGAATATACGAGGATCGCGGTGATTCCTAATCGAAATGTACGTTGTTGTCGCGGTCGCTGTAGTAGATGGAGACGAAGTGTTGTCACCGGGAGCCATGGCAGAAAGCAGGATGGTGCAGCCGCTACGGAGCTCCGTGCCGAGGACGGGGAACGGCATCCTCCAGCAAAATGTTACGCGAACGAAGGATTAAAGTGGAGACTATTTACAAAGTGCATTTACAAAGGATAAGTGCAGCGCTGGCTAGTTCAACCGACAGCGCGAGAACCAGATAACGTTAATCGTTTTCGTCGGGGCACCCGCATGCATCGTCCACAAGAAACACGTAATATGCATGTGTCAATACAAAACCATATCGCTACTATCAGGAGCAGCAAATTTGGTTTTTTCATTAGTTTCTTACATGCAGCTGTAGGAAGACCATCTAGATTGTACCATCTTGATCGTACCACAGATCTTGATCTCCGTGCTTTTGGTGAATACACTTACCTTCTTTCTCGTAACATCTTGGCGGAGCTGTGCTGTGATCTCCTAAGCTAGACGGAGCTACGCTGCAGCCGTATTCTGACCAATGTGTTTGACCGGGTGGGTTGGTAATCTATTATAGACACCAGCACATTAACGTGTGGATGGGATGTGGGATTGAATCGCGGCTACAGCGGCCGCATTTGCATGGAAGCGATATGCGACAACGCGTGTGTACTTATAGACAGATCCTGCGTTAAAGAACCCCAGGAAGTCCACATTATTCCGGAGCCTCCCACTACCGCGCACCCCATAGTCAAATTGTGGTTTTGGCACATGAAACCCCCTAATTTAATTTTTAAGGTACGAAGAACAGAAAAAAATAGACGCGCATAGTACTTGTGTCCGTCTCTCCTTTCTGTCCTTCCTTTAGTGCACTGTCGCTTACAATTGGTAACCTGAGGGCCATGTCATACGAAGGCGAGCCTTCAACTGCGACGGCCTCGACGCCGCCGCCGCCGCCGATCATCTTGTCCCAGTCTCGTGACCATGGAACGTAGTTCGAGACTCATGAAAAAGAGCATACGAGCTTCGGCTAGTGCTCATAATTTGTTCAGCAAGGCCATTAGTAGCAAACTTGCCGCTAAGAGCTTGCTGATTGTGCACAGACGCCCGCTGAATAATACGTGTATAGAGGGTGCGCCATAATTACTCTCATTCACTTTGACGATAATAGTACATCTCATTTCGTAAGATTTCTTCACGCCCTTTTTTCAGACACTTCAATCTTTTTTTTCGTATTTTTACCCTGTTTCATGATGGTTTATGTTTCAGCGTATAGTACGCCCTAGACCAAATCGATCCGCAATTTCAATACCTAGCGAGAACGGACACTTCCGAAACTGCCATAATTATAAGAATTCACTGCAAGATTCTGTACAAAGCTTACAGATGTGGCACACTTAAGCACTTGCCTCGGAGTGGTTGTCCTGCCTCTATAGCGACTGCTGACCTTAAGAATAACACTTTTATCTGGCTCAACTCCGATGCTACCCACTGAATACATTTAAAACCACAAACAAGTTTTTGATATAACCACTGGGTCAATTTTAATAAAGTTTGTTGCATTTGACAAAAAAGGTAAATTCTAGTAACGTCTGGAAGCAGAATTCCTATTATGCGAAGCATATTACGAGAGCACAACCCAGCTCCTTAGGCGCGGCGGTGTTGCCTTCAATGACATTTGACCCCATGCCATACCACGTGACACCGTGAAGTCACGACCGAGGAGAAACGGGGCTCCAACTCGCGCCGTCGCGGTGGTATATAAGCAGCTGCGCTTGCCTCTGCTAGACATTTTCTAGGTGGCTTTGATCGGACGTGGTGAGCGTCGAGCAACGCAGCGTTCGGCGCGACGACGAAATTTCTAGGTGGCTTTCGCTCAACTCTTGCAAGATGGGCTGGGTGGGAATCGAACCAGGGTCTCCGGAGTGTGAGACAGAGACGCTACCACTGAGCCACGAGTACGATGCTTCAAAGCGGTACAAAAGCGCCTCTAATGAATGCGGTGTTGCCTTAGAAACGAGCTGTTCTCGTGCGTCACTTGCTCAGGCGCACATTTAGCTGCCGCGCCGAACGCTGCGTTGCTCGACGCTCACCGCGTCCAATGTGGGGCGCATAGTCGCTGCGCCGTAGCCCAGTGTTTTACACCCCTTGGCGGGTCGACGGAAACGCTGTCGCGTTCCGCTCTTGAAGGCGAAGCAGAGTAACGCATGAGTTGTTGCTTCGTCTAGCCGAACCAAATATAGCCAAGCAACAGCAGTTCACCAGGCTAAACAGTGGTTCAACAACTAAAATAAAGGCTAGTATGCTTCGCATCCTGGGCTTAACCTTAGCTAAGCCACAGCCACTTTTTTTTTTGGCCGGACTCCTTCAAAGGAAATAAAAGAATTGGTAGGTTTGAAGAAATAGGAGAACGAAGTTTACGAATTCATAGTTCCGCACCAAGAATAGATATAGAAGATCTGTAAACTGCATCCGTTTGAACAACCAAAGCAAAGAAATTTGGCATATCTATATTTTACTTGGATCATTTACATTGTTTGCAAGCATAATGCAAACGTGCGGCTGACATATTGTCATGTGGTAGTGACGTTAAAGAACACAGTAACAATACTGTGAAAGACAAAACTAGCTTTTATTGGGCGAACGTGCGCCCAGAAAACAGGCTACACTTAAAGCACAACGAGACCGGCGAACACAGTCGGCTATCTTCGAAAATCTGATCAGCGGGCCAAGCGCGTCGGCTTTTATGCAGCAGTCGTCGAATGTTCTAGACTAATCGCTGGGACCCGCGTGTCTTCCACAAAGTTCTACACCATTCGCGTCACGTGATGAAATCAGATAACACAAGGTTCGCGAACAACAAACAGCGGATAGAAGCATCGATAACATTCCAGCAACTTCTGATACAAGCAGGCGCGTCCCGCGCTGTGCGATAACATTTGTTAGGTGGTGAGACATGCCGCCCGATAAAGACAAACAAGTACACGTATCAATATTAGCGGTTTATTTGATAGCCATGTATCACTTTTTTTCATTTTATAAGTGCTATTAGATGCGGTTTAATAAATTGTGATATATTTAGTAATTGTTGAGTACAGAAATTCCAACTTGACAGTTTAATTTTCTGGACATTTGCGATATTCAACAATTTTATTTGAAAGAATGATGGCCTAAGTAAGGACTTCACTCTCCAAAGTCGCTAGATTTTAATTTTTCTTCTAAATGCAACACACCTAAATAAACTTTGTGCGGTGGTAGCTGAGAAAAGTGATGTATCCTTTTCTATGCATTGAGATAGCAGCTTCCGAGGTAAGAACGTCCTCTAAAGAAATTACACGGAAGGCAATAAAATTCCAGCCAGGGAGAAGCACCAGAAGGCTGGCCTCGGAGCTGAATGTGCCATTGACAGCAATGAGACTAGCCATGCCAAGGACCCTCAGGGTTTTCTCTTACGACTTAGTGAGTAGAGGTAGATGACAGAGGTGGACAGGAAGGGAAGATGACAAAAATTACGGTTGCTGGTGGCATGGGCCGCGAGTAAATAACACTTGGGATCTGCCTTCCCCGATGAGAAAATTTTATCGGTAGAGAGCCATCACAATGGTCGTGTGTTTGCTCACAGACATCAGAGCTTGCTGATGAAGCCAGTTGCACAGTTCTTCTAAACTCCCGTGCAGCCTCTGTCAGGGTTGAGCTGGTGCGATCACCACTGACCGCATTCTTCATGTTCTTGTGTCAAAAGGCACAAACATCGACACTCACATGTGCCTTCAAAAAATTCTACAGCGTCATTCGCTGCTTATGTCTTAGTCAAACTTTGGCGAGATGTCTTGAACTTCCCAGCAGAACGGTGCCCCCAGCACACCAATCGAAGAGCAAATCAACGCCACAGCAGTGATGTCACGCTCTCATACTTGGCTTCATACCAGCTGAAGAGTGGTCGGCGAAGTACCTGACCGAAATTCAACCAACTTCTGCTTGTGGGCTATTCTTGAAATGGAGGCCCGTCCCCTACACCACTCCAGCATGTTCGCTCTGTAACCATCGCTGGAGCGAGCATGGTGAAACATTTGGTGGGGATATCTTGCGGGCCGCTAGTGAAGCGTGCCAAGAAAGCTTAAAGGTTGTGGTGAAAATGCTTTGCGTTGCATCCATAATATATTCGGCAAATGCCATAGAAATACTTCCCGACCATTTATTTTATTATCGAGCATAATATTACCTATTAACCTTGTGACAGTGGTTTTGGCGCACCGTGTATCCATGAGTGTCCCCCCTCTTTATCGCACCATGAACGATAAGATAGCAGAGGCAGACGAGACCAGCCACGTATTGAAGGGCATCGAAACCTGGGCGAATGTGGCCATTATTTAAGCTAAAGAGCAGTGGTTAGGTGTGAATATGTGCATTTTATGAGTGCATATATATGCACGAAGTTTCCATGTATAGATTCTACCAACCAGCCATGAACTTCAACAGATCGCAACAAATTTCAGGTTTCTGCCGATTCCGCGATCTTCTAATCCCAAATGGACGAACTGTGGCCTTCAAAAAAGGTTGTGGTGATGCCTTGTGCTTCGCTCAAAATAAGCAAGTCTTTTATCGAACGTGAGTATACCTTTTTTTTTCTAGAAGAAAGAGGCGCTCCTGGAAACAGCTCATGGGTAATCGGCGTTTTGGCACTCACCAGTTTCTTAATTCATTTTTTGTTCTTGTATTTACATGGGTGATCTCACCTTTGCGATAGTTTTGTGTTATGTGCGTTGTCTTTTTCGAATAGCTTACAATCTCTACAGAAAAGCTGTGGTTGACTTTTGGTGAAAGAGCGTAAGTGTCATGACAGTAATAAACAAAGGCCATGTTCATCGCTGACAAGTAATAAAAAAGTATGTTTTGAGTCAGCATAGTTCACAATGAGTTTATTCTGTTTATTTATTTCTATATCCAATACTGCTGCCCTTGCGGGCTCTTACAAGGATGGGGGAAAAGAATTTTCATGCAAAAACGCAACGGCAGTTCTGCAATAAGCAATGCATTCAGCAAACACATAATGACAGTTTACGCTCAAATTATTCAGTTGTGTGTGTTTCAATAAATACATTTGCATCAAGGCTGTTCCAATCGAGTATAGTTTTCCCAAGAAAGCAAAATTTGAGGGCATCAACGTGTGACACATAAGCCATTACAGCATGAGAGTGACCTACACATGGGGACACTCATCCAGGGGACGCTAGTCTGGAGTCCGAATTGAATTTATTGTTATACAGTTGGTACAAGAATTTCAACCTGGCTATTTTTCTGCGCGTTGTGAGTTCGGGCAAACCGGCACGAGATAATAACGCAGTTCCATACAGTGTTCTTTGGTAAGCATTAAGGATAAACCTTGCGGCTAGTCTTAGAATCCGTTTCAGTTTAATTATCAAGCCCACCTTGGTGCGTATCCCATACTATACGCGCCTATTCCAGTGTGGGCCATACAATTATTTTGTACGCCATGACCTCTCCCTTGGGTGTAGCATCTCTCAACTTTCGCATTAACCGACCGAGTCAATTTAATTTCTGTAAAAATGGGGCCAATTTATTGTGACTACCGTAAACTACACAACCTCCTTGTTCTAGCCATTACAGTTTAAAAGGATCAGCATGCGAGCTTATCATTACTGACTCTGTTTCTCTTAGGTGCTCAAAGTTGAATGTGACAAATGGCTGCAAAAGAATGAAAGGCATTGGCAGAACGTTTCCAGGTTGCTGCCGATTTTATGCATGTGAGTCGAATAAACACTCGACCTAATAACGTGGTAAGTTGTGAGAGGTTTCCTTCTGAAATAAAAACGGATTCTTGGTGTGATAACAGCAAACGGCTGTTCAATAATACGATCCCAAGCTGAACAACACTAATTTTTAAAGCTAGTTTCTAAGGTTAGGGTTTTCAATCATTAAAGTTTTAATGGTTAACAACAGAAAGAAAGGATAAAAAGACTAGATAGATGATTGTTGCATTTCTACGCTCTAGTCCATTGATATAATGAAATCACTCGAGGGTGCGCTGAATTCCTGCTTTTTTTGTCACTGTGTACACGGTAGGCAGGGTGTCCCAGGTAATTTTAGCGAGAGTTTAAAAATGTGCGAATGCCGCATAGCTGGACAGAGCGAAAGCAATGTTGTTTGCTGTTGCTTGGAAAGAGAGAGAGTGAACTTTAATGAACACCAGCAGTTCAGTCGGCTGGGCCTAGGCCTCCCACAATGGGACGTCGAGGTCTTGCCTCTTCGCCGCTTCGCAGACCTGCTGGGTCGCCCAGAGTTGGTCGTCGATATGGGAGCTGCGCAGGGCGGCGTGCCATCTCGACGACAGGGTCACGCGATCAAGGTCTGCGTATTGATGTTTGCACTCCCATAGCATGTGGCGGAGTGTTGCTGATTCAGTTTTACAGACCTTGCACGTCTGGCTCGGGTAGATGTCGGGGTATATAGCGTGATAGCGTGTGAGGGAGGGGTATGTATTCGTCTGTAACAGGCGAAGGGTGATAACCTGTGCTCTGTTTAACTTGAGGTGAGGGATGGAGAACGTTCTTCTTGAGAACTAAAATGACTTCACAAGGCCGTTGTATCTTTTAAGGCAGTCGCGTCCTGCGGCGCGCTCGAGGTCGAGGCCCAAGATTGCCTTCCTGTGACGGAATTTGCCATCTAGAATTTGATGGTGAAGTTGGAGCATAGCACTCGATAGCCAATTATCGATTGGGGGTAAGCACATGTGTCTTCGAGGTGACTGTTTACACGGGTTAGGAGTGCGTGCTCCATGACCTTGCCTACAAATGAAGTTAGCGATATGGGCCGGAGATTGACGAGGCTAGACGGCTTACGGGGTTTGGGGATGAGAATTACTTTGGCCGTTTTCCATGTCGGGGGAATGGATCCATGGCGCCAGCAGTTGTTGATGTATCGGTGAGTTGTTGCACCGAGGGGTCATGTAGATTTCTGTAGTGTTTTATACGTAACACCACCTGGGCCCGGCGCTGAACGGCTGTTCAGCTTATGCAGGGCAGCATGAATCTCTGCCACGCTGAAATCTTCATCAAGCGCAGGGTTCGAGGTCCCTGTGTATGGCCCATGAGGTTGCGTGGGCCCAGATGGGATGTACTTTCAACTAAAGCTATTTTTAACGTGGTCTTGGCCATGCTTCCGTTAAGCAAATATAAAGTAATTACTATTAGCAGCCTCGAAACACCGTACAGTTCTTTGGAATACTTTCTAAACGGAGTTAAATTACAGAAAATATATATATAGATATACCAAAATAAATATAAATATATAAATATAAATATACCATATGGATTTGCATTTGCTCAACGTGGTCCTGTTGCTTGGAAATACTTATTTTTTCTCGTTCCGCCTAATTAGGCAATTATTCCTAATTAATTATTCAACTTCTCAAACATTATAATTAGATGAAAATTGTCAACGAGAAAGTTGTAGAGCGAAATGAAAAACTCCTGTTTTCAGTACGTGCTGCATAAAAGAGTTCCACCGAGCCTGAAAGAAGCCCTCAAATGCACGCATAAGTTCCGCGCCTTCGAAGTTTGTGTGTTCGCCGCGAGAATATATTCAGCCGATCGATCCTCAGCACATTATAAAACGTAAATTAACGCGTGCTGGGGAGGATCCAACATCGCTGCAGCCGATTGCACCTTTCAAGGAATCGGTGTTTTGCATAGCAGCAGTTTACGGCGTGCAGGGGCTTGCTGAAAGTTTAGACGAAATTACTTCATTGCGCATTAGCGTTGTTCATAATGTAAGCTGATTGTTACAACAGAATGATTTACCGATTTTTTGAAGTTTGGTATATATATATATATATATATATATATATATATATATATATATATATATATATATATATATATCTGTTCTGTAATTGAACTCCGTTCAGAAAGTATTTCAAAGAATTGTACTGCGTTTAGAGGCTGCTAATAGTCATGACTGTACATTTGCTTGCGTTAAATGTCATTAGCGGTTCGTTACACCAGTGAGATTTACTACGCCGATCAAATTGAAGAACAGAAACATCATTAATGCTGCCTATTTCGCGAAAGATGATGCAGTCGTCAGCCAACTAATTTAGTTCAGTCTACTTGGAAGGTGGTGAATATAAGTTACGAAGTGTCCAAAGGTACGTCGGATGTACAGGGTCGTCCACTCTTAGTTAGAATGCCGCTCCGGGCTGCCGGCGCTCCGCGGGGCGCCTCTGTCGGGCGCTGGAGAAACTATTGCGCAGGTGCAGTGAGAGCCGCAGGCGGGGCTTCGCGCGTCGTCTGCTACAGTGCGCCCTGTATTGCAGTGAAGTGGACTTCAAATTTGCACTGCCTCCGCAAAACGCCGATCGGAGAAACGTTTCTGAATAAACAAAAGACTGATGAGAAGCCTATCAGCTGCTTTTATCCCGTTGCAGCAACCGTAGCAAAGTTTCCTGCGTGCCTGGTGAGGTTGAAACACACAAATAAGCATACCGGGGAGGAAATGCGCGCCGCGTAATAATCGAAGCTTTCTACTACTGCTGCAGCACTACGATCCGCCAATATTTTAATTTTTGGCGTCTTGCTGAGTAGCTGGTAATAAGTGTTAGCAGATGACTGCTGTTGTCTGCAGAAATCTCGGCGCAACGAAAATTAATCGGAACGGAGTAGTTATAGTGGAGGTGGAGCTACATTTTTAGTCTCCTATTTTACCTTCCCACAGATACAGGTAGACGGCCAGGTAGACTCATCAGCGTTTGAAAGCAATCCCTAAGGTTTACCAGGACCTCAGTCTTCAGCTTTGCACGGCTTTAAGTAGTTGCTGAGAGGATATTTGGTAAGGCGATAGCGTTTAATTGTTCCTACTAGCGTCCGTCCGTTACATTTTAGGTCACGTGACCTTAATATTCCACCTCCACTATTACTATTCCGCTCCGATTAATTTTCGTTGCACCGAGATTTCAGCAGCCAACAGCAGACGTCTGCTAAAACTTATTACCAGCTACTCAGCAAGACACCAAAAATTAAAAATATTGGCGGATCGTAGTGCTGCAGCAGTAGTATAAACCTTCGAATATTACGGGGCGCGCATTTTCTCCCCGGTATGCTTATTTGTGTGTTTCAATTTCACCGGGCACGCATGAAACTTTGCTACGGTTGCTGCAACGGGATAAAAGCAGCTGATAGGCTTCTCAGCAGTCTTTTGTTTATTCAGAAACGTTTCTCCGATCGGCGTTCTGCGGAGGCAGTGCAAATTTGAAGTCCACTTCACTGCAATACAGGGCGCACTGTAGCAGACGACGCGCGAAGCCCCGCCTGCGGCTCTCACTGCACCTGCGCAATAGTTTCTCCGGCGCCCGACAGAGGCGCCCCGCGGAGCGCCGGCAGCACGGAGCGGCATTCTAACTAAGAGTGGACGACCCTGTACGTGCGAAGAATTAAGTGTGTCGTCTATAAAATACTACAAATACAATAAAGACTCCGCGCTACTTTCAGAGGGAAGTTGTTAGAGTGCACGCAGAGCTGCTTGTCACACACGCGTAATTTCCCGTCATCAAGTGTTCTAGGTGGAATCCTGCACAAATGAGCTGGATAATCTACACGCCGCAGCATACTTTAATAGCAATCAGAGCTAGCGCGGCGGAGGATTCGCTATTATTCGTGTAAGCGGTTACAATACAGCCAGTTTGGACATATGCCAAACCAGCGTGAAGTAGACAAAGAAGATGTTGCCATAAATTTCACATTATGCCCTTGAAGGGCTAAGCATTTATAGCAAGAGCAACGTTTAGCGCTCTCCTCGAACTCCTTGACGGTTTTCCCACTATACACGGTTTCTACGTATTGCCATGACGCTTCACGCAAGGAAACTTCTATCTCCAGCTGGGCAGAAGCAACAGCGCCACGATGCCTATTGGGTCCCTCACAACGCTGGCGTAGGGAGCCTTCATGCACACATGCTCATGCACTGTTTCAGGCAATACGCATGAAGCCGTGATGAGGAGCGTCGCCAGTGGCCTTGCAGGCGTCGCACCTCAGTGGCACACGAGATAAGACCAACGGGAAAGCTTCGGCGCGTTTATCTACGCCCAGTGAACTATTAGGCAATGCAGATTGGTGTTTACGGTCCGTTGCGTCTAGACCATTCTCCACATACAGTAGCTGGACAGAATCGCTAGCTTGGCCCATGCCAGCAGTGGAAGGCATGGATCATTTGTTGGCCCTTGCTATATGATTCAGTGAAGCGTTGACGGCGAATCCACTTCATTTTCCCGTTTTTGCAGCCAAGGTTACTCCGCGTCTCTAGATACGCTCCAACTCTAGGCGCGCCTGCTCCGTCGATAGCGGAACAGCACTGCGACGGTGGCTGCGGCGGCAGGAATGCGCCTCGAGCGTCCGTATCTTTGCTATCACAATAGACGTATGCTTGAAAAGAAACAAACATGGCTTTTCCACATAGCAGAAGGGAGAAGAAGAAGGGTGAATTCGACAGTAAACTGACGTCTGTGATCCCAATGCTGCGGAGTCCTCTTCAGACTCGACATCATCTCATATCTCCATCGCGGATGGAGGCGCTACGAGCACTCGAAGTGGCCGGAGGCGCCCGCACCAAGCTCCGCGATTTTTTTTTATTTATTATACTGTTAGTCCCACTGGGACTGTTACAGGAGTGTATTTATCAGAAAGATACAGGAATACAGTATATTACAGTAATACGCCAGTTACACATCAAGCGGGCAGCAATATAAACCGTATACAGTACAGTACAATAATGCGCCAGTTACACACCGAGTGGGCAACACAATATCAATACAGTCTGAACATGACCATGAGGTGTGGATTGTTGACAAGACTGACAGTGAAACAGTGACAAGACTGACAGTGAAACAATTTACATTGTTTCACTGCAAAATTGTGCCATTAGACTAAAAATTATTGTAAAAACGGTTGCAAGAAGCCACACCTGACCTGAGAATACCACTCCCCGACCGATTTCGATCACCTTTTCTGTGGAAGCTTTTTATTTTTACCCAACACGCCAGCCGCACCACCTAGACCTACCTTCCACTGCACGCCTAGGCTTAGCGCAGCTCCTCTGGGCGCCGCTGCTGAAGCCGCCGGCAGATCTGCCGATATGGAGTACCAGGTCGGAGGCATCGCAATTTCTCCCGAGGAATGGACAGACGATTCCTGGACATCGTCCCAAGCTTTCCGAGCCCAGGCTAAACACGTCACCAGGCACTGAAGCAACAAGTCCGAATGAAAGATACACACGTCAGTAAAGCCCCACAACTGTTAGTGACACCCCGGTCACCACCGGAACTCAAGCGCAATCCCCTACCGAAACTCCTGTTGCACACCTACTGCATAGTGGGACGACAAAAGACGCCCATTTACTTCATGCGCACGTCACCCGAGGACTTACAGACAGCCCTACTTAAAATGACCTCTCTGCCTCCCCTGGACCCCGCCAATCGCGACCAGATAGGCATCCACCCGACGAACAACACCATCACGGTCAGCGTAGCTACAACCAATCGAGCGGTAGCGTACCAACGCATCACGTCCGCCCTGCTAGAAGGCGACAGCCGTACTGAGACATACATGTACGCCCCGCCATCTGACGACGCAACACGAGGCATCTCTTTCTACGCCCACACCTTCCCAACCAACCCAGAGACGCCAAAGTACTTTCAAGATAGCAACTCCGACTACCAATTCGTAAGTGGCAGACCCCTTCTATTCCAAGGTATACGCATGCTTTAAATGTCGGAAGACCGGGCACCGCTGCGACGCGTGCCTTCGACCCGGACGCCGTTGCTGTCCGCGCTGCAGAAAAGACCCCGAACCGACACTTCAAAGAACGCCACCAACATTCCAAGCAGGCTGCATCGACTGCCAAGGAGGACACATGACGAACAGCTCGAGATGCAAGCACCGCTTCGCCAAAAAGCCGGTACCTGCAGACCCACCCCAAGCGATAAACACGCAACAATCACAGTCACCAGCGAAGCCGCCTACCTTAGAAAATGACAGCGCGCCTTATTCGGACGAGCACAACTACCCCTGTCTCGAGACATCCCAAACGATGACAAGACGGGACAGCGGATAGAGGTCACAATCCCGTAAGGATCAAACAACCCCTCTCGCAAGACACAGATCCGGAACCCGATCATCATGACGGACCCCGTACCATGACTCGTCAAAGACGTCGCCGAGCCCCTCTAGAGTGGGATGCGCGCAAGGACCACCGTCCATGCTCCGACAGTCTCCCCCCCCCCCCCATTAGCTCTTCTTGGAACTCAGCGCAATAGCCGCTCGTAAAGGATGTTGTGCAAACAATCTTGGTACTTAAGTCGCGAATGGCGACGCAACAAGCCCAAATCGAAACACTGCTAACGCAGAACCATTGCCTAGAAAATAGGCCGTCGAAGACAAACCAGAACTTGCAACAACCGAGTCAACGCCCCAATCCGCTGTGGCAGGCAAACGTAAAGCAAAAACTTCCGCGGAAACGCTGCGATCCGAACAGGACACGACGGCGACTATCATTCACACGGGCAATGCAGCCGTGGCCGAAGTCGCTCGTACGACAGCTCATGCCACGGTCGTAGAAACCGTCCGCGCCGCTGTCGCCGCCGCAGACTCACGCCTAACGAATATGGAGACACAACTCGCAACCATGGAAACCACCACAAAGAACACCGCAGCTCACCTGGTAGCTATGGAAACCACCGTTGACAACACCGTAGCCGGTTTAGAAGCGTTAAAAAAATGGGAGGACGCTTAAGCTTCGCCTTCAAGAGTGGAACGCGACAGCGTTCCCGTCGACCCGACAAGGGGTATAGGACAATGCGCTACGGCGCAGCGATCACTTACGAGGCGCCCCGCATCGCACTTAGCGCCCACCTATCACGCGGTGAGCGTCGAGCAATGCAGCGTTCGGCGCGGCAACGAAACGTGCGCCTGAGCAAACGGAACGAACCAAAGAACTCGGTGTCTCGGAGGGGAAACGATCTACGCCAGTGAAACGTCGTGATCGGCACGGGCAGAGAGAGAGATAGTAATCTAAAGAAAGGAAATGCGCTTGATTCTGCAACCCGCGTGGGAGCACGGCGAAGCGTCGTCAGGGGAGAGGTAGTCGGGACCGGGACGCGCCTGGCACCGGTCCCAATGCGCGCGCGGCGCGCCTCCTGTTGGGGCAGCGCCGTACATTGAGAGGACGGGGTCTTCTGTGTTTGCCGCAAGATGGCTCTGCGTATGCGGTAAGCGCAGAAGAAATGTAGCGGAAACGTACTTCGCTACTCGTGTAACTGCGACTTCTGTAAGTTACATACTCATAATTACCGATATACATCGCAGTATAACTTTCTACGGCACGTTTCTGACGGAACACCGCATTCACTAGATGCGCTTTTGTACCACTTTCAAGCATCGAACTCGTGGCTGAGTGGTAGCGTCTCCGTCTCACACTCCGGAGACCCTGGTTCGATTCCCACCGAGCCATTCTTGGAAGTTGCTTTTTATTTATGAAGCGCCTGCCGTGATTTATCGCTCACGGTCAACGCCGCGGACGCCGATGCCGACACCCGACGCCGACGACACCGGCTTTTCTGCGACACGAGCTCCTTAACGCTATCGCGTTAAAATTGGAGGACGCTCAAGCTTCGCCTTCAAGAGTGGAACGCGACAGCGTTCCCATCGACCCGCCAAGGGGTGTAAGACAATGCGCTACGGCGCAGGGATCACTTACGAGACGCCCCACATCGGACTTTGCGCCCACCTATCACACGGAGAGCGTCGAGCAACGCAGCGTTCGGCGCGGCAACAAAACGTGCGCCTGAGCAAACGGAACGAACCAAAGAACTCGGTGTCTCGGAGGGGGAAACGATCTGCTCCAGCCAAACGTCGTGATCGGCACGGGCAGAGAGATAGATAGATAGTAATCTAAAGAAAGGAACGGTGCTTGATCCTGCAACCCGCGTGGGAGCACGGCGAAGCGTCGTCAGGGGAGAGGAAGTCGGGGGAGAGGGAACCGGACCGCGCACAACCCCAATGCGCGTATGGCGCGCCACCTGTCCGGGCAGCGCCGTACATTGAGAGGAGGGGGTCTTCTGTGTTTGCCGCAAGATGGCTCTGCGTGTGCAGTAAGCGCAGAAGAAATGTAGCGGAAACGTACTTCGCTATCGTGTACATGCGACTTCTGCAAGTTACAGGCTCATAATTACCGATATGCACCGCAGCATAACTTTCTGCGGCACGTTTTTAAGGCAACACCGCGTTCACTAGACGCGCATTTGTACCGCTTTCAAGCATCGAACTCGTGGCTGAGTGGTAGCGTCTCCGTCTCACACTCCGGAGACCCTGGTTCGATTCCCACCCTGCCCATCTTGGAAGTTGCTTTTTATTTATGAAG
Source organism: Dermacentor albipictus (assembly GCF_038994185.2). Classification (NCBI taxonomy): domain Eukaryota; kingdom Metazoa; phylum Arthropoda; class Arachnida; order Ixodida; family Ixodidae; genus Dermacentor; species Dermacentor albipictus. The sequence continues at coordinate 147,636,935 of NC_091823.1, read as the reverse complement.
TGCCTGCCGTGATTTATCGCTCACGGTCAACGCCGCGGACGCCGACACCGACGACACCGGCTTTTCTGCGACACGAGCTCCTTAACGCTATCGCGTTAAAGCCTCCGCAGACGCCGGTTTTTGCAGTAATCGAACAGAGCATGGCCAACGCAGCAGCAGGCATACACATGCGAGTGTCCTCTCATTCGGCGGCACGGCTCAGTGGACCTACCACACCCTAAAGTAATGCTCCAGCAGTGACTTGACTATATGGCAGGGTAACTACAGGGGCTTCCGCGAAGAGAGAGACCACTTTCAGCTACTGGCACGAGAAACACAACCGCCAAACATCTAAGCGCCTTCTGACATCACCGCACCCCATCCTTCCCACTTCGCCCTTTCTAAGCATTGATTTCACGCATTTATAACGCCTTACTTCACACGTAATGCGATTGACAGAGCTGTTGTCTGCTGAATATATTTTCCCGTTTTTCCGTGAGATTTATTGGAAATATTATCCATTTTATTGCGTAGAAATATCACAACTGGTCGGTAAATATTGCGTAAAACGTTGCAGTTATTTGCAGTTGAGTGCGTGAATATTTGATGGGCTAATGTTTCCCCCATAATGTGTTTTCCTTACAGTTAGAATTCTCAAGGCATATTTGCAATGCAGACAGATACAATAATTCATGCACATTGCTGACATTTTCAAGGTATCTTGATATGTATCCCACACGGTATCAAGAATTGGTCACCGTTAGAGGTACACTAGGCTTCTCGATTAAGTGAAATAAAGTTTGTTATGAAACAGACAGAATTCATGCTTCCTTGGACTGTTGAGGTGTCTGCGTGCTGGCCGTGGAATTTCGTGATAACATGGTAATTTTATACGACGATGCGTAAGTGTCTTGTATTCTGCCATAAATTCGTGAAAATATTGCTTATACCTTCTTTAGGACGTTATAGGCAATATTAGACAAGCGACGTTGCTCCCGAGGAGAAGCTCTGAATACTGTAAAAGAAGGGACATTTCGCAACGCTGGAGTTGCAACCAAACATAATACAGTAGCTGACTTGGTTCTTACTGTAGCCATCGAAACTGCTGTTCAAAAGGCCGTGCCTAATCCAATTGGTCAGTTATTAGTGCGCCTTGGTAAACACATTTTACAGCCTATTCCTTTGCAAATGACTGCTCTAATGCACACAACCGATTTATGCTTTGTAGCAACCCCGCTCGTAACTTTGGAAAAAAATGTATGGCGGCGGATTCTGTCTGTCTCTGACTCTGTGTAATGGTCCCCCTTGCGTTCACTCTGATTTTGGCAAACTAGCTTTATGAGGTAGACGAAGTGATTCTTTGATAGAAAGCTTGTGCTTGTGCTTTGATAGAAAGCCGCTTTTCCACTTTGTTTCCCTGCATTATTGGGAGCTGCCGCTCCCTGCTTTCGGCAATGGATGAAGAGATCTCTGAGGACTTTCCTGATGCGCAGTCGTCAGGTCGGATAGCGTCCAGGAAACCTGGAAGTGCGCCAAGCGATACAGACAGCGAGGCCAAGCAGTTATGTTCGGACAGCTACGACTCGTCAGAGGATCACTTGCAGGTCGTGATGAGTAGATCAGCGAAACGAAATCTACTGCAGGCATCTTCGACGCCAAGTGCTTCTACCGTGAAGAGTGCACCACTGCGCTGGCCGCACACGGCGCTTTTCATGCCCGTGGACCCGACGACCAATTTCCTGCTCCTCAACAGGCAAGTATTCTCTTCGTTACTCGAGAGAATCGCACCAAATTCATTGAAATTAAAGTCCTGCGAATAAACTCGCGGAAGAATGTCTTGGCAGTTGATGCCTTACATCACAGCGCCATACAAGACCTACGTAATATAACTGAGATCGACAACGTAGAGGTACGATCAATGATCCATACAGGCGGCGGTGGTACTGCGGACGGCATTTCTCACGTCGACGTTGCCATCCCGAATGACGACTAGCCAATACTGATCAAGCCAACGACAGAAGCCACTTTCATTACGAGGATTTTCAGACTGGGAAACACAAGCTGTGTGAAGATTTCGTTTGAAGGAGACAGCCTTCCTTTCCACGTCAAAGTAGGATATGTGCGCCATCCAGTACGACCATTCGCACCGAAGCCCATCCAGTGTTTCAAAGGTTGCAAGATTGTCCACGTAAAGGGTGTCTGCGTGAACAACGTCGTGTGCCCGTGGTGCTCTGAGTCCCATTCAGAAGACGCCTGCAGCACAGATGTTCTAAAGTGCCCTCACTGCAGTGGTCCTCACAAGCCCTCATCAAAGCATTGCCCGTGGGTGCGGAAGGAATTCGCGATCCTAAAACGAATGGTGCGGGACAATTCTACGCATTGAGAGGCTGCTGCCGCTGTTCGGCGACATCGGCATCGACACCAAAAACGTTCACGACATTCCGCAATTGCAGATAGGAACACGCCATCTTCCGTTAGAAGGATTGCCGAGTCAACGCAAAGTGCCACCAAGACAGATACAAGGAAAGCAAACAAAGCGGAGAGGCTCGCCGGTCCGGAAGAATGGTCTGAGCTACCGAGGGCACAACTCCCTGCTAAGTTGCCTCAAAACGCACCAACTTCGACTGCTTCGGCAACTGTTGAAGCGACGCTGGCTGATGATCTCTAGGTCATCAACGTTCTGCGGTCGCTCACTAATGACATTCGCGTTATACTTACCAACATGGAATCTTCGTCTGCACAAAGCGCGCTACAGGTGCTGGACACGTTGAGTGCAGTACTTGCAGCTTTTGGTTGAAATCATGGCTCCCCAGAAGCCGTCGTTTCGTGACGATGTCCGGAACGCTTCGATATTTCAGTGGAATGCCAGAGGACGTAAGTCACACATGTCGGACTTTCCTACAGTTTGTGTTCACGAATAAGTTTCCAATCATCGTCATCTGCGAGCCCCTATCAGATAACATGAGACTGTCCGGGTATGAGTGTTTCATGTCCACCACCCACTGAGACTGCAGCAAGATCATCGCATTCATACGACGTGATCTTACGTATGTCCATCATTCAGTGCCACCTGACCAAGAAAACCAGTACGCATGTCTCACAGGGAAGAAAGGCAAGCTCACTTTGACAGTAGTCGGAGCCTACAAGTATGTCGCCCTGAAGTCGGCTGGACTATGAGCTGTTACGGCGAATCACGATAGCGACTCCGCAGCCATTGGTGATGATAGGAGATTTTAATGCTCACCACCATCTCTGGGGAAGTTCTAAGATAAACTCGAGAGGCAGAAGATCAGTTTCATTTTCCTCTGAACAAAAACTGTACTTGTTAAATAATGGAAGCCCCACCTTTCTGCGTGGAACTGCCTGCTGTAGCTGCCTAGGCCTCACCTTTGTTTCACGCTCCTTCACTGGAAAGGTCAGGTGGTTTTCTGATAATGAAACGCGCGGAAGTGACCACCTCCCCACTTAGGATTGAAGGGCTGACGGGCTCCAAGTTAGCCAGCGTCACACAATACATCGACTGGACAATGTTGAAATGAATTGTCGAAGACAGCGGCAGTGATGACTTGTCGTCTAGCCTGGAGGACATCATAAAGGGTGCCCTAGAAGCTGCCACATATTCGCTTCCGAGAATATATACACGCACCGAATACGACATTGAGCTGGAGATGCTTCGTGCAATTTGTCGCCGTGCAGAGCGCAGATACAGACACACGAAGTCTGTACATGAACTGAGGTTGGACAGAAGAACTCAAAAGAAAATTCAGCGTCGCATGGACCAATTTGCATCGCAAAATTGGAAGTCATTCTGCGGGTCTTTGGATCCACGAAAACCTTTGTCTCACATATGGAGAACTGTTCGTGGTCTCCGTGGAACCCCTCAGCAGTGCCACTATTTTAAGTCTTTCGACTCTCACCAACAATCTAGCCAGATTAACTACGCTGAATCTTTCTGCAGGAGGATAGCTGGCGAAACTAGTCCCGCTGGTACATCGACGCTCCACCAGTCACTGATTTCATGCGACCACCGCATGGACAGTCCTTTCTCCATGGACGAACTCGAAGCTGCACTGGCCTTGTGCTAGCGTTCATCTTCTCCAGGACCCGACGGTATAACCTACCGGGCCCTATGTAGTCTTGGCGAAGAGGCCCGGAAAGTGCTCCTGCTCTTGTTCAACAACTCCTGGCAGACAGGTTCGGTTCCCCAGGAATGAAAGACCAGTCGCCTAATTCCACTGCTCAAGCCTGGCTAGTCGCCTGTAGAATTTTCATCATACCGACTAACTGCGCTTGCCAGTTGCATCGGAAAACTAATGGAGATGATGGTTATAGAACCGCTAGAATGGTACCTCGAACATTACCAGGTATATACAGATGCAGTGGCCGGTTTCAGGTGCGGCCGTTCTTCCATTGACAACGTTATCGACTTGGTGACTTACGTCGAGCACCAGAAGTCCTGCAAAAGACTGTCCTGTTTCTGGATGTTAAAGGAGTGTGCGATAACGTAACGTACGAAGCGATTTTAAACGCGTTAGAGGCAGTAGAACTTGGCGGCAAGGTCTATTTCTGGATAAATAGCTATGTACATAAGAGATCCTTTTTCGTACTTACTGAGGATGGCCTGACCACTCAGCATTACAATAACCATGGGGTGCCTCAGGGCGGAGTACTCAGCCCAGCGCTCTTCAGTCTAACACTCATTGGGCTCACCGACATCCGGCCATGCACCTTTAGGCCCTCCATCTATGCCGACGACATTTGCATTTGGACGTCGGCTGCGACGCGACTGCTGCTTCGCGCGCGGCTACAGAAGGCAGTCACTTTCACATCATTCTACCTTCGGGAACAAGGACTTCATATATCATATGAGAAGTGTGCAGTGGTGGCGTTTAACAGGAAATCAATGTCTCCATACGTGATATCCGTCGACGGACTATTGATCTAGTACAGCACGAGTCACAGATTTTTGGCGGTGGTCATTGACAGAAATCTCTCCTGGACCCCTCATGTAAATTATGTGAGAAAATGTCTGAGAGGAATTTGCCATATGTTTATGTTTATAGCAGGGAAGACCTGGGGAGTGCCAATACAATATATGCTACAACTGTACAGGGTTCTCATTATTGGATTCCTGCAGTACAGCCTACCGGTCATGCCCAACACATGCAGAACCAACCTGAATATAATCCAAAGCATCCAAGGCCAAGTCCTCAAGATATCCCTTGGACTACCCCGGAGTACATAAACAGCTGCGGTTATTGTAGTTGCTCAAGACTCCACTCTCAGAACGCACGTTAGCATTGAAACAATGCTCATGCACATAGGACACTTCGCCCGGAACCCTACACACCATCTCGCAAGTCTCCCAGTAGATAGGCCCCACACGACATTCAGTGCGACTGTCTTCACGCAACGTGCTTCTCTCAGGTCAGGTTACACACCGGCGGCAAGGCCTTCCATGCCTCCATGGTGTGTGCGCCGTACTCAAGTAAATCTTACAATCCCAGGGCTGCAGAAAAAGTCGCACTTGCCGTCATCAGCACTAAAGAAACTAACTTGACTTCTTTCGTACGAGAAATACAGCGACTACACACACGTCTATACTCATGGATCAACAACATCAACCAGTTCCGGTGGGGCTGTAGTTATACCAACAATGAGAATAACCCAGTGGTTCAAGAGTTCGCATGCCACTAGGTCTACAGCTGCAGAGCTCGCGAGTCTGTGCGACGCGCTTCATGCGATAAGTGGTGAAAGTAACAGGAAATGGGCAGTCTTCTGTGCTGCAGGGCCGGCCTTGCAATGTGCGCAGTCATTTTCGTGACATGCAACTCATGATCAGCTCACGTGCGAAATCGTGAAACTTGTCCATAATTTAGGAGAAAAAGTCCATGATATATCTTTTCAGTGAATACCAGGTCATTACGGTATCATAGGAAATGATGAAGCAGATAAGGCAGCTCGGATGTCGAACCAAGAAGACCGCTGCATCCCCATTTCTCTATCAAGGACCGACGCCATCAGGCAATTTCGCAATCTGGCTCGCAAGATCTCCTTAGCAGAGTGGAATACCGCACATGCAAGGCGCCCAAGACTGTACAGGCTAAACCTGTCACTTCAACTCATACCTCCAGTCGGTCTGCACCGACGCGAAGCGTCTCTTCTGTGTCGGTTGTGGGCTTGGAGTTGCCTTCACGAATCGATACTCTGCACTAATTAGAATGACTGAATAGTCTTACGTGTGATGTTTGCGGATGCAAGGAGAACATTGACCACTTATTGTGCCATTGTCCTCAATTTCAAACACAAAGGCCATCTTTTTCCAACGCATTCAGGAAATTCGATGATCGTCCTCTGAGGGAACAGACATTACTAGAGCCCCTTCCCCACCGATCATCGGCTCAGAAGGCAGTGAAGGCAGTTTTGTGCTTTCTCAGAACGTCTGGTTTGCGAGAGCAGCTTTAACTAAAATACTGCCAGTACACGTATCTACACATTCTCTCTCCCTTCTCTCTCTTCCCCTTCTCCCTTTTCTCAGCGTAGGCTAGCCAACCAGACCCTTGACTGGTTGACATGTCTGCCTTCCAATATTCCTCTCTCTCTTGGCAAACGAGTATATAAGCCTCAGAAATGAAATACGCAGAACATAATGCTCGGGCTCAGAAATAAGCCATGTCGACTGTTAGTCAGGATTCATTATCAAGTCCCCATTCGAAATCTAAGAAATGCCAGCCGAAATTTACTTTGAAAGAAGGTACATCAAAGAAGTCCATATCGACTGCAGCATCTTCGTTACCATAGGATCGTTGCACGTGCTTTAGTGGCGCTGCCACTCAATATTTCCAGCTTCTGCAGATTTGCCTTCTTTACTAACTGGCTTAGTCCACCGATAAGGATATTCACAAGTGTAATTATTTGTCCTTTTTTCGGGGGCTCTGTATTTCATCCGCTGACGGCTTAATGTTACCGCTCAGCGCAAGAAGCGCCTGCATGATAAGGCACTCATAATCCTGTAACACGGCACGTGTAACGCCATTCACAGCGAATGGTATTACGTCTTTATGCCATTTTTGTTGCTTTTACACTGGCGCAGTGAATGACATTCAGAGCTAATGGCATTTGCTCATTGAATGAGTTTGCCGAACTCATGCAAATGCAGCTTGTGTAATGTTGACGACAGGGGCTTGGCAAAAAATTACAAAGTTGATAAGTTAAAACGAAATGTTATCAAAGAAAGCATTCTCATTAATAACTTTTATGAATTTTTGAATAATTTTATGACGCACAGGACGATAGTGGAAGTAGTTTGTGGAACTATATTCTAGTTCTCAGTCTCTGACTGGACGCTAGCACAAGCACCTCTTCTCGGCCATGTTTACAAACGCTCGTCCCCGGTGCGGTGCGCTCGTCTGTTTTTTCCATTGCTGCAAATTGTTTTCGAAGTGGTGCCGTGCAACAGTCTATCCAGTAACCATGCAAGCCATCTCTGCAGCTTCGTCAGCAAAGAATGAGAAGCTTAAAATGCACTGGACCGACGACGAGATGCGCGCGCTGCTAAAGGAGTGGGCCGACCACCTCACCGATTTGCGCAGGGCGAAGCGTCACCAGAAAGCATACATGCTTGGAGCTACCGAATACGGCTCCCGCAGGGAGCCGGAATTGGGCATAGCGTAAGAAATTCTATGGGGCATAGGTCCGCCATTTTTCAGCGTACTTCTTTGCAGTGAAGCCAGCTCTAGATCGCGTAAGGGCTATTTAATTTATTGTACCCTCAAGATCACAAAGGTAATACAGAGGAAATCCATCTCAGAAACTGGTTGCAAGCAATGTGGAAGCTACACGAATTATTAGTCAATAGGAAGGCCGAATGACCCTCGAGATGGACTCAGCCGCGTTGAGTTGTCTGCTAAGCGTTTGCTTGACATCATGTTATATGCTCCATGGTTGATCATCATCATCATCATCATCCAGGTTAGGCCCACTACAGGGCAAAGGCCTCTCCCATATTTCTCCAACTAGTCTGGTCATGTACTAATTGTGGCCATGTTGTCCCTGCAAACTTCTTAATTTCATCCGCCCACCTAACTTCCTGCCATCCCCTGCTATGCTTCCCTTCCCTTGGAATCCAGTGCATAACCCTTAATGACCATCGGTTATCTTCCCTCCTCATTACATGTCCTGCCCATGCCCATTTCATTTTGTTGATTTCAGCTAAGATGTCTTTAACTCGCGTTTGTTCCCTCACCCAATCTGCTCTTTTCTTATCCCTTAACGTTACACCTATCATTCTTCTTTCCCTAGCTCGTTGCATCGTCCTCAATTTGGATTGACGCAAAAAAAGTTTTGGGCCTGCCTTGCGTCGCCGGATATTGCTCCCTGCCTGGAGTGACCGGGTGAAAATGAAATGAAAAAAAAATGAAAAAATGAATGTGAAATGAAAAAAAAAAACTACCGCAAGACCTTCAGAAATAGTTTATGTTGCTTTGTACAGCCAAACAAATCAACTTAAATAATTATAGCAAGTGCCACGCTAGGTTTGGCCCTAACTCGTTCCTCTAATACTGGCAACACTGGAGAGCCGTCACGCGTACCAATCGCTCGCTTGGAGCTTGACTTCTGGGCGACGAGCGAACGCGACAGCCATCTCCTTTGCGCCGCTTGTCGCTGTAGGACAAAAAATCGCTTGCATGGGGTTTATACTTAAATCTACAAGTCCAGTGCCGAGTGCCTGCGTGCGCAAGTTGTCGAAAAGTCCGTGAAACAAAGTAAATGCAAGATTGAAAACTTGGGAAACGGATAACGGTAAGTGAACGCTTTCGTAAAAGGGAAAACTCGCCGCGCGCATGCTGTTTTAAAATGCGAGGGTGCGCACGCAGCAGAGCCCGACAGGGAGACGGGACACGCGCACAATTTTCGCGCTCGTCGCGTCTCCCTTCCACTCCCGCCATGGCACGCGCAACGTAGTAAGCTGCGGGTGAATCATAGACCGATAGGCGCTAATGCCGCTTGTTTTTTGTCTGTGGCGATCCCCCTTTCGTACTGAGCATCCTATGTTGGCGCACCACGCTTAAAACAGGCATACAAAATCTATGTGCTGTCGATTCGTCCTTCACCCGGAGCTAATTAGAAACGATGTGTCGTCACTATACACACACATATATATATATATATATATATATATATATATATATATATGTAAAGAGAGAGAGAGCGTGTTTCAGCGAGCTTTCAACATATAGTAACGTTTGCCTGTGGCAGATAGCTCAATTCTACTTTATGATGCAGTCTACTCGAAGCAGCGGGCACTACTTGTACAAAATGTAGAAATGCGAAATCAACTAATTAACAAGAATTCACTAAATAAATGTGGGCTAGTTATCTTAGGACTCATAGCAATTTACAAATTCTAGCAGTGAACTCCGCAAGGCGGATCGACTAGTAACGAATTCTCAGGACGACACGAGTTTCGAGGTAAAGTTCCCGAACTTTGCGGAGAAAGGCATTGGCATTCCAGTTACTTGCGTGCTTCAGTGCATAAAACGAAGCTTTCTTAACAAACTAACTCGAACGCCAATGCATTTCTCAGCAAAGTTTGGGAATTTATGTCTCGGCACTGGTGTCATCTTGAAAATTTGTTGCAAGTGGATCCGCCTTGCGAACTCCACGGCTAGAATTCATAAATTCCAATGTGGGCGAGAATGTAATTAGTAAAACTTAATTCGCGAATCTTTATTAATTAGAGCATTTTGGATCTCAATTTCCTGTGGAAATATTGTCCGCCGCTTCGTGTTCATGAACTAGAATTGTGATATCTGCCACAAGCAACTTTAGAAGATGTTTAAACTTTTTGGTGAAACAACCTGCATATGCCTTTCTTTAGATTGCGTAGAACGGTACATCGTAGTGATACCAGCATTTGCTACAACTGGGTTCGCAAAACCTTCCTCCTAATATATATGTAAGTAATGTTTCTTATTTCACAATTTGTTTTATGTTGGCTTTGCGCTCACGATACTAGTCCTTTGTCAAGGCATTTTGGTTTTCTCTGCGACTCTGACGCTAATTGTTTCCGCATGGCGATCATGTGGTTCAGGTAGAACACGAGCAAGTTTATTGTTATTCGAAATTACCGACACGTAGAGAAATTTGTTAACACTTCGTTCCCTTTCACTAGGGCATTCTGAGGCAGTAGTAATAGTAGAAGTGGAGAATGGAGCATGAGTGCAATGTGAGTTACAGCAGCCTTGTTGAAGAAACGTACGGCGACGGCAACACTGTTCAAATAGTAAGTACACTTTTGCAGCATGCAAGGCTGCTTTGCACCCTACGTGCGAAAGACCTTTTCTCTAGTCTATCATTTACCAGGAAGCGGACACAGTAATTTAGTGCGTTGCTCTGGTGCCATGACACGCGGCAAACATGACTTGTTTATCGGTTCAGTACGCATAGCTCCTGTTCTGGCTGGGTAGGAATGTAAACATGAATTCGCATTGGGCGTGGTAACCGCATAAAAGTTATGTCACCGCAGAATGCTAGAGTATACGTGGAATACTTGTTTAATAGATCTACTCAGATAGTGGAAGCTGCATGGGACAAGTAGTTGGGTTTCCCTTTTGTAGTAACAACAACATATGGTACATTCTGTTTAATTTTATTAGATAGCTCATAGCATGGAGCATGGGTCGTCGGATGAACAAGAGTCAGTGACGGATGCCTCCGACTCCAAGCGACCTTCAGCACCATGAGATGTATGTTTATATGATTGAACTGCACTATACTCGTGCTCATCCCCATCAGCAGCCGACTGTAGGATCCAATTATAGGCAGAAGAAAACAGACAGCAAATCAGTCAAATGAGCAGGCGCGCGGCACAAAAGGTTCTCCTAGCGCAACTAGGCAGTACGAACCGGCAGTTGTGTGCGGGCCTAAAAGAAAGTAGGAAGCAAGAGTTCGAGCTACGGTAAATGGAAATGACGTTATGCACGAATCTCTAGCTACAGAAAAACGGTTGTCTGAGATGCTCTAGAAGTTAATAAAATAATAAAACATGTGTGATAAATGAAACATGTCGCTCGCGAGGTTTCGTAAACAGGATTAACACACAAACTGATCAGCAGTGCCCGAAATGTGGGGAGGAGTTTAGCACTCTAGCTGATATGTCTGGCAGTGTCCTGCATTATGGGATAAGCCACTCACCAGCGAATAGGACAGGGACAAGGCCATCTCCAGTACCGAAGTGAACATCCAGTCCACGGCCGTCCAGAGGGCCCGTGAAAGGGCGGAGAGGCTTGGCCTCCCGATTCCGACATGGGAGCTGCCTACGGCGAGCCGGGGACCCCAACGGGTCTCTGCCGGCTGGTCCCTTAGTACCTCAATAAAGTTGTTTGTGTGTCTGTGCTTGAACTGCTTGTGGTCCACTAAGTTTACTGGGCTCGCTTCCAAAAACATACTCTTAAAATGAAGACCTTAAGTCCTCGCCTGCCCCAGTGCAAGCATCAGTGTTGTGCTAGGGTTGCTTGTACAGTTCGCTGAAGGTGCATACATCCTGCATGCACTGCTCATCCGTACAATCTAAAAAGGTTTGGAGATGTGTAAAGCACGGGACACCCAAAGGGCCTGCTCATCCGCTTCATAATGATCCTGAAACATGCCTCCACTCGATTGAACGCGTTTTCCACACTTCGCTTTAATGTTGACAGGTGTTGGTCAAATATTGCTTGCTTAGAAGCACTTGGAGCATTTGCATATGGTTTCATTAAATGCGATGTCAGCGGCAATGATTGGCCACACATTACCTATGCCAGACACTTCAAGTGATCACTCTCCACAACACTTTTTAACCTTGACCGGCCGTAAACATGGGTGTCATGGACTCTACCCGGGCTCCCAACGTTCAAGTGCAGCAAGCGGTAGCGGTGGCCTGAAAGTGCAAGCAGTATGACGCTGTAGCTGCATGTAAGAAATGTTTGCAAGTGGTGGTGCAGAAATGATCAAGAATTTCACGATCTATATTTATCAGCTTTTAGGATATTAGCAGTTGCATATGTACAAGTATTTGAGATTGTGGAGGTATCCAAAGTCATGAATTATGTCACCTTTGAAGAAAACACAACTCAGCAATACCTTTTGGATTGACAATGTGTTCTGTGAGGATAATTTCACAGTTAAGCAATTCGAATTTCAGTTTGAGCTCCTAGGTTTCCTGAATATGTTTACTGCCCTGTTTTAAAGAGAGATATAGAAGGCACAGAGGCTACCTCCTGAACTCTATTCACTATATATGAAAAATAAAAACCATAGGTCTTGCTTGCACTTCTTAGATTCAGAGAAAAATATCCCCACATATGTGAATAGAAGTGCCGATAAACTGTTTTTGAGTAGACGAGCTGCGTACGTCTCAACATCCAAAAACGACATATTAAAAAGCTCAATTCCCTTGCACATGGTCTCGGTTCTACTTACTAATTTGTCCAAGAAAGAACAACAGTTATTCGTGACGCAGTTCTCTACAATATGCTGTTTTGTCCTGAGCTTGTGCTGCGTCCAAATATTTAAAGGCCACCTAAAAATGCTTACCCTCGCTTGTAGTTATAGCAGTCGACTGCATTTTCATAGGCTGAGATATGGCAAAGTACCAGCCATCTAGTTCACCCATGGCCTGCGGGAAACCTGTGAAGGAGTCAAACTGGCGCAAGTGCTCGGCTATTGCCTCCTTTCGTGCCATGTGCACCCGGGCACCTTCAAGAATGTACACACCTGCTCGGCAGAACTCTGTACACAATGTTCACAGGAGACCGGGCGATGCCAAACAGGCATGAAAACGTCCGGGCGCTGGAACAGAGGCGGTACAATCCCAAGGCCATGCGTTTTTCCGCGCTAATTGGTTTTCGAATGTTGGTGGCTTGACGCTCTAGGACGCACTGCAGCGATACCAGTAGATATCTGAATGTGGCAGGATTCACGCGGAACACCTGTTTGAAATCAGATTCACCCAGTTCAGGGACTGTGTCCTCAAACCAATTTTAGTTTCTTGGGAAGCACCATCGTTCTGGAATAATCCTCGGCAAAGTGGCAGCCCAAACAGATGCCAACGTGAGCGCATTGGCTTGCAGACGCAGTTACAAATCTCTCGTTCTCCTTGCGTATTTCTCCATAGCAAGCTTGAGCCGTTTCAGCCGGATTTCTCACTTCATTCTCAACAGTTGGAGCCCAATTATAGCTCGTTTTCATTGTTCGTCATTCGTCACCATTATTAATTAAGCAATGCTTTCACTGATGGAATCACTAACCGCTCTGAGGTAGTTCTGCTTTGCATATTTGCGATGATTTGTTGTCTACTGATGACGTCGTATCGCAGTGCTATACATCTGCAAATAGCCTTCCAATGGCTACTATTATATTACTAACGACATAGTCAGAACATGTCAATAAAAAGCACGATTTGTAAGATCACGCTTACACAACAGCATGCCGATAAACATCTCCATCAAATGCAAATGCCATATTGTATACCTGTGCAGACAGGAAATGGAAGACCACAATGACATTCTGCACAAATGCCATCTACTACGAAGGGCATTACACGCGCCGCGTGACAGGGCTTACTCGAACGCGACTATTGAGTCTATCTGCTGTGTATTTTCTCGCCAAACCTCGTGCAATCACTCTATGCGCGACACGAATAGTGTAGTACTTTCCGGAAGGCACGCAGGCACCAGTGATTACGCTGGAACGTGTCATGTATAAAATTTACCAATCATTACCCTACGGGAAAATTGGGGTAAGCGAAGCTTGTCCTGCGTGCACCTGACCTTCAGCAGGGTTAAGTAACCCGCAGGTAACGGTGCCGAAATGCTTCGACCTCCCGCTCCCTCAACTCGGAACCTTCTTGCGGCTGTAGGGCTGCCTGGGCTCGGGCGGCTCTGATGGCTGGATGGGTGCGCCGACGGCGAGCCCTTCTACGGGCGAGTTCTCGATGTTGCTCGTCGAATGCTGCCGCTTCTTTAGGGGAACTTACAAGGCCTGGCCGTGCCATCCGCTTTCCGTGACTGAGCTGAACGGGCGCGAAGCCGGCGCAGCGCACGCGAAGCTCTTTCCTGCCCATTCTCTCACGGGTTGAAGCGAAACAGCTGGCTCTTATTAGTTGCGCGCGTGGCGTGACCCCACGCCTGCGTTGCTGGAATCCTTGCTAATGACTCACGCTCCGACGCCACCGTAGCTGTCAACTCATCAAACTGCCCTTCCCCGCAGCTGCTCTCCTCTGGGAGCAACTGGTTTTTTTAGCGGGACCACTACAACGCCTCAAGCTTTGCTTCAAAGGCCGACGCTGTCGACGCGTCGATCAAATTTTGCCGAACACCGACTGTTCTCGCCGCTATTGTTGCGCTTCCAGTGCCGCTTACTTTTGTGAGCACAGGTTCAGCGAACATAAAAGTTAGTTTCATGCTTCACAATTTTGCTACTGTGTTTTCTCATCGTCACAGCAACCTGACAAGTTAACCGGAAACTTGGTTAAATTTAAATTATATTCTTGGGTTTTGCGTGCCCAAATCACACTATGATTATGAGGCAGGCCGTAGTGAGATCTCTGGGTTAATTGTGACCACCTGGGGTTCATTAGCGTGCACCCAAGGCACGGTACGCAGGTGTTTGCATTTCTCCTCCATCGTGACCTCGGGCTTAGCAGCGCAACGCCAAAGCAAGTGCACCACCACGGTGCGTAGGAAGCTTGGTTTAATAGGGAGAAAATTTTTAATTTAAAATTTCACAGTTCTTTTCGGTAAGATCCGCCTGGTTGTGATGGTGGAGTAATAATATTTATTTCTGCTAAAATATATCATAAGGCTAGAATATTATTGTTATTGATGGATTCTGAGGGCGAAATTCTGGTCATAAAACTCAACCTTCCTGGACGTTGCCTGCTTAGTATTGTAAATACTTTTTTTCCATTCGGTGTGCAGGACACTTACTTTCTTGATATTGTTCTACCTAGCTGTGGGCGTGATGGTTTAATTACTGGGGACTCCAATTCACGGCATGTTTTCTGGAGTTAAAAGACCGATTCGTGTGGTAACCACTTGTGTAATTGGTCATTAGATATTAACACTTCTTGAGAAATTCTTTCCTCTAGCGATTTGTGCGTGAGCAAAATCACTCCACAATCGAATTCACATTCTCTAACCGTAGTCCCTGTGGATTCAAGATTGGTGACTATGCCTCTAATAGCGATCATGTACCAATATTTTTGAACTTCTTAGCACTCCCAAATTCCCGAATATCGGGACCCGATAATAAAGTGCCATGCAAGCACATCTTATCTAGCTCCTACTGATCCCCCTGAAGTTCGTAGTGCTGTGCTGTTGGTAAACAATAGTAGTTCTGTTGCACATAATCTTTTGTTGTACACAATGTTGGACACATAGGAGCTGACTACGGGGGGGGGGGTTCCAGAACCCTCCCCCCCACCAGGAGTTCTCCACCGGGACCAGAGCCCCTACCGGCAATCTCGAAGCTTGCTGTCGTTGGTGCACACACGCACACACACACACACACACAGACACACACACACACACACACACACACACACACACACACACACACACACACACACACACACACACACACAAACCTAAAATTTCATTACCAGAGTTTAAAAACAAGAAAGGGGCTGGCAGATGGAATGGCACACTGTGGTATAAACTTTTTTAAAACAGGGTTGAAGTGCCTCAGCCTGTCTGAGGCACTTCAACCCTGTTTTAAAAAAGTTTATATTACCAGAGTTTAGTCACCCACATACATTGAGGTTTCTATCGACTTGCCTCGACCTTTTCACGTAAAATTTTATTGTTGCTCAGTTTACTGTAGCATTGCTTGCGCGCACGTGCTCGGCTTTTATTTCATACTTTCGCTTTATTTATGTAAATCATAACAATAAGGAGAACAAATGCATTGGAAGCACTAGCAGCGGCTGCCTCATCCGTATTTTCTCATTTTAACATTGTTTCAAATTTCTATTGCAGACACCACGCCTATACACAATATATTAAATATACCCACAGGACAAAGTTTATTATATATTTGAAAAAATAGGAGGTAGCTAATTAACAATTATTTCTAAATATATGGATAGCATATCCCTAGAGAGTGAATATGTTGCTGTATGGTCACGGCACTTCAAGTTGGTTTGCGTACTTTCTTGACCCCGAAAAAAAAGCTGCAGACTTCAGTGACTCCTTCGGCAGAGTCTTTTGTCAGCGGTGTGTGAAATGCATCCGAATGATGTATGTCTCAGCATTGCTTCTCATTCCAGTAAGCAATGCTAACGACTGATGAAAAGAACTCTTGTAATAATTTACACCATTTATTAGGGACGGAAACATCGTCACTTGCACACAGGGCTAGGTCAGAAATATATACAAGGTATCCCAATTAGCTATCGTTCACCCAGATGTTAAAAAAATAGCAATTGCCTTACTTAAAGAGTCCAGTTGCCGGTACAGTGGAGTAGCTGCCAGTAATTCCTTCCCTACTAAGATTGAATTGGGTAATTTTTATGAAATATCTAACTTGATGCATACTATTCTATCAAAGTGTGAATGAGGCAGTTGTAGGCACAGTCAACGGAGATCTAATTGCGGTATCTTTAGCGACGTACTAGTTGCTCCCACCCGCATCATATAGCAGCGCCCTCGAATAAGCTCCCTATGAGTTATCCAGCCCCGTTCTGTAGTTGCGACCTCTCAGTCCACTTCAAAACTCACCTCCATACGGCATTCACTGTTATTCACCATCACAGGTCCATTTTGCATAACTCACACAGAGTGCACGTAGTTGTGAGTCGAGCACCTGCCCAGTTGCTTCTCTTGTCTTGTCACGTTTTCGTGCTCGGGTTTTAGCTACAAACATGTACCAACTAGCCCAGCAGTCTTTCTTGCTATAGTAATTCTTCTCTCGGAACTAGCTGCAATAATTCATTAAAATACAATAAACACGTAATATATGGGTACGTAACCGTTATTATGTCCTTCAGTTTGCACTGTGTGGACAATGAGTGCGGGTAAATTCAAGGAGAAAATTTAAGGGAGGGGCAACATGGCAAAACATTGCGTAGGCGCACAGTGTTCCACGGAGTCCCCTGGATCTAAAAATGCCGACCCCTAGACACAACTGTAATGGTATAGTATCCTTGTAATGATTTTCTCAAGTTAATATGCATGCAAAAGAAAACGGTCGGCAGTAGTCTGACACAGATAGTAGTAAACGTAACTTATTTTCTCCAAATGCATCGGAAGTATTTTTAAGTGCAGGTGGGCGAACAACTTTCTTCTTCGAACCAGTTTGAAACTGAATGAACCAGTTGAGGAAGCTCCGGACCTGTTCTAACGGCTATTATTCCTCTCCGGAGCTGAACCTGAACCTAACCGAAAGGCGTGAGCCTGAGCGCTAACTTACACATGAAAGATTTTGGTTAGGCACCCTAGCTTTAACTGCAGGAGTCGGTCTTAGCATTTATTGTAATGTCCCAAAAACACCCAGCACCGACAGCACCTTTTCATTTTTCGTTTAACATTGATAATGTAAAGAAAAAATTGCTCGATCGTGGATGGCACTCCGCACTGGTAGCACTGGGCAAATACCTTCGCATATAAAATTTTTGGTCTTCATCCACAACTTCGAAATCTTTGTTTCTGACGTACGGGACAGCCTCTTCCACTGCCTCTTGACTTTAATTTAATAAATTCTGGGTTGGTATGTGCCGTAACCGCGATCTGAGTATTAGGCATGCCATAATGGGGGACTCCACATGAAATTTGACCACCTGGGTTTTTGTTTTACCGTTGTTGTAGCACACTGCATGCCTATCTATCATCGAGGCAATGTGTGCTTCCCCTTCCGCTCCTCGTTCTTCTGAAGTGGTTGTCCGTCCTGCCTCGTTCCTGGCGTCGATAGGTCACCGAAGGGATTTAAGGCAGAACCATCCCATTGTTAAAGGGACACTAAAGGTTACTATTAAGTCAACGTGGACTGTCGAAATACCAAATCAGAAATCTCGAAGCGCTTGTTTCGTGCCAAGGAGAGACTTATTTTAAGAGAAAATGCGTTCTGAAGCGTCCGCGTACCTCTAGCGCTGTTCAAATCGCCCGCCCTCCGATGGAGGAGTACTGACATCATGGTCTCATAGTGACGTTGCGCAATGGGTGAGTAGAACGGCGTCCGCAGACGGCGCTACGGCTTTTCGGCGCAAAACGCAAACGCGCGGCCAGAAACAGAGCCAAGACAGAGCCGACAGCAGAGCGAAAGCGGGAGTGTGGTGGCTAGCGGAAGGAGAAACGCGCGACCATGGGGCTCTTGCATTGCGCAAGGGGCGCTGCGAGAAAGGTGCTAAAAGCGCCCTCTGTCCTAAAATGAGTCGTACCAAGCTCGGTCGTCTGCTTTGGAAAGGACGTTTACAATATGAACCCGCCACTTTCGGTTGTGTTGTAGCACGCCCTGCTGCGTATATCGGGCGCCGAAGATATTTTTCAGGGGTGGCACGCTGCGTAAAGGTAAGAAATTATGCAGTGCCGAATACGTGTACGCTGTTCAAGAAACAGGCAGCGAAGTTTTAGCACGGTGTCAATCGCAAGTGAAGCAGGTCACGTACGAAGTGGAACTACAGGTAAGGTTTGCACGCTAGCTGCTAGAGTCAGGCGCGCAAGCGCGAGGAAATGCGTGCTATAAATGAATCCACAGGAGCGATAAGCAGACATCATGTGTACGGAACTGCTCGAGCACACGACGGTACGCGCCGCGACGGCAGCGGTCTTTCGACATGCCGCCAAACGGCGGGTCTCCTGCAATCTTTGTTGACTGCATGCCGCTAAACTGATGCAATGCACGTGAGCTCGCACGTACGTGCGAATCGCGCTGCAGCGCGAGCTCGTGCGCTGCTCGCTTGATGTAGCTTTTAATCACAGCGCTCGAACATCGACGTGTTGCAATCAATACTGCCTTGCTGCGCTGCCTTGACGTGCTGGCTTGAGATCAAGGATGAGCGCATTTAACTTTCTTAACCTGTGCTGCTCATAGAATAGTAGTGAATTGTCATCGAATGAGCCCGACCATTTGTGCTCATTTGCACACACTTTACCACTTCGCATCGGTCGAATTGCTAGTTGTCGCTGTGGCCGGGTCTCGAATCGTGAATTACCAGCCATGCCTGCTGCTATGTCGGTCTGCTGTCGGGACTGTAGGTGCAAAACACCGAAATTTCGAACGCAGATAATCAAGCAAGCTTCAAGACAGGCGAAGCAGTCAGCATGGCACGAAGTTTCGCTTACTCAGCGCGACGAACTGCAGCTATGCAGCGCGCCCGACGCTCCACTTCGTGAGGCCTTGAAGGAAAACGGTAGAATCTGATCTTGGGATTCAGGCCTTCTTGTTCATGGCAGCCCACGACGCAGAAGTAATGACGGTGACGCCTTTTCGAGGCTGGGCTAGGTCTCTCCGGATCGGCATCACCGATTCCTTCTGCTCCCAGCAGTACGTCCCACGGCACGCGGAGAGTCCGTTTTCGTTAAACTATAGGCTGCGGCGAGCTTGCAGCGTGGTCGGCGTGGTCTGTGAGAAGTGACGAGCCTTTTCGCACTCGCAACAGGGCATAAAAAGTGCGAATCGACGCAAAACTCGGCCTAGAAACGTGCTTCGCCACAGCCAGGGCTCAATACGACCCAAGCTGGCACGTGTCGTTTCCCGCACCGCCACCAGGCGCAGCTACTATATCTCAAACTCCAGCGCAAGACGCCCATAAGCTGGTACTTCATTCTATGGCGCAAACTTCGACGCTCGTCGCCATGGGCCCTGACACTGACAGATTGGCTCGCGATGATGGGCTCAACTTCAGCGATTTGAGCACCGACGAGCGCGACCTGCTGCTGAGGGCTCGCGCTGCCGGCGTCGTTGCGTACTACGACGGCGGCCTCGACACCGGCTCTCCGGAGCGGGAAAGCAACGAGGGCTTCCCATAACATCACATGGACGTGGCATGCTTGCTGCTTGTTCCAAATGAAAGTTTCGCGAGCCAGCAGAACCCTCACAACGCGACGCGATAACGAAACTACTGAAACTCCAAAGCGTGCGCGGCGCAGAGTCGAGCGTGCAGAGTCGAGCGAAACCGAAACCTTTCGAACACCCATATTACTGAAGGGTAACGTCAAAATGTTATTCTTTCTTAGAATCGAATAGACGTAGACAAGTAGCATTTTTTCCCGTCTTATAATCGAATGAAATGATATTTTTAATACGAGTAGTTGAGTATTAGTAACACAAATTATGAGGAGTGCTTTCGTCTTCGGGCTAGTACCGGAATGTCGCTGGGGGGTCTCAAATCGTGTCATGCATTTACCTCAATTTCTCGGTTACTAAAGCTCTGTTTGCGATTATATTGACGCCTTAGACGTTCTAGAACATTGCTCTACCACTTTAACTTGAGTTTCTGGTAACCGTTAGTGTCCCTTTAAGAGAGAGTTGCCACTAGCCGCCCCGTCGGTCTGGTGCGCTCTTACTAATACTTGTACCTGCTAAATCTGAATAAATTGTGTAAAGCTTTTCGTCTCCTCCCCGTCTGCTCCAAGAGTCCGTCTCTTCTCTGCGACCCCGAGTCACAATAGTGCATGACAGCTTTAGGATCGACAAACTTAGTATATCAACAGCGGATGCCAAGCTGCGAGATACGAAGCCTGAAGACACTTGTTACACCGCTCTATGGCTGCTACGAGACCGACTGGCTTCAGCCATTTTGGCTGGATGAGTGCCTTATGTATGCGTTTCATATCGCCAAACCTGTCAAGCCCAGGCAGACGTTAGGAGAGTGTTTTGTTTTCAGGTTGACTATGATTTAGGAATTTAACTTTTTTAAACAGGGAATTTTAGTTTGAAGTAAGGGTAAATTTAGTGAGAAAAAAAACACGCGGAATCTTATCGCGATAGAGAAATTCCAAGTTCATGACCTCATTCAAAGTTTCGTGGAATTAGGCATTTCCACAGTTTCCGCAAAGACAAGGAAGTGGATTGTCGTCGTCATGCAGGCAGAGGACGTGACGGTCGAGGAACCTGACAAGGCTTGGGAAATGATTGTAAAGCGAACGATAAAAGCAGGAAAGCGCGGACACGAGCTTGAAGTGGAGAGGTGTGAGTGTGAAGCAGCGCGACTGCACGCTCTTATGATGAAGGAGCCTGGTCGGGAAATACATGCGCTTCAATGGCAGCTAGCCACAGGCTATCTTCACACCTTCAGGACAGGCGAGGTTAGCGTCATATTTCTCTTCGATTTTGAATGAGTGTGTGAAGAAGTGTCAGCCAGGACACGTGGCAACCGAGATTTCTGGCCTAAAAAATTGGTCACGTTGCTCCTGCCCGAAGCCGCGAGTGTTTTCGAACGCCTACTTGATGACAATCGGGACTACAATGAGGAAATGAAGGCTTTATTGGGGCATTTTGAAGGAATAAGTCAGGCCGACTGAGAAGGCCAAGATGGTAGCAACACTTGTTGAGGAGAGACTGCCTACTGAGGTGGCTACTAGCTCACAGGATGCATAGGAAAGGTTGTGATGCCACTGGTCGAAATTGTGTGGTCTGGTGGTAATGTTATAAGTGTGGGCATAGTTCTTAGACGTACGCTCTTCTTACTATATATTGATTACGTGCTGTCGCAGTTACATCACACTCGACCTGAACTATGCAGCTGATGCTATATAATCTGCTCCATAAAGGTTGCGAAGAAGAAAGCTGCCATCGACAAAGTTAACCAGGAATTACAGATCCTGCATCACTAGTCTAAAGCAAGTGCCATCGTTGTACGAGTTTGTTTACACTGGGCCTCTCTGATGCTTAGCCGCCATGCTTGCCCGGTGAATGGATGTGATGACGGCTCTACAGCGTTCCCTCGTGGTATAATGCGAAGCGTACTAAATTACAAATTAGTCTAAGACGCATACAGTGCACATCTCGAAAGCTTCAAAATGCTTCTAAAGCACGTTAAAGTAACTAATAATATTGTACTAAATGCATTTGTTTTAAAACTTGCTTCTGCATGTAATGCACTCGGTGGAACGACAAGCAAGTGAAAGAAGGCACGACCATGCACCGACGGTATGATCACGTGAGCCCCAGTTTGTCGACCGCCCAGAAGGCAACGCCCAAGGAATGATAGCCAGCCAGAGTGAATCTGGATAAACCAATGAAACTGGAGGCTTGTCGAAAGATAAACTGTGTCTTGGTACCATTCGTGCTTTCTTCTTGGGGTGTCGCCAGAGCTCTGTGAAGATCCCGAGTTTCGCCAAACTCGGCTCATCCTGCATAGCACCCATGGAATCGACATTGGAACGAGATGAAGATGAAACGAATCGCCCAGGAAACAGACGAATGGCGCGCCGAAGGACTGGCTACATAGCTACACAACCGGACTAACCTGTACTTGCAATCAAGGCTAACCAAGGCTAGCCATGCTATGCCTTACCTTGCACTACGTATATCCTGGCATAGCCGAGCTAAGCCACTGCCAATTTTTATTTGTTGCTTTATGTCGCTGCGCCTTCAGTGAACGCTTCCACGTTTAAACTTAGTCGCCTCCTCTGCAGTCCGCAAGATGCGATACACCTTACGTTATTGTTACTGATTAGACGCGATGCCCCCCTTTGGAAAACAAGTGATGCGAAATGCTAAGCCAGAGAATGTGGAGCGAAACTGTGAAGTGCACATTGCGTTTTGATGCTTTGAACGAAGGGCCCTACGTTAAAAAGTAGAGGACAGCTCCTTTAGAAAAACGTCACGCAATCACCTATGCCTTGCACGGAATTGGCTGTAGCTGTAACTACCGATGACACTGAAATGCGACCTGTGGCGTAAAATGTTCGGTGTACGCTCGTCTCAGCTATCTGTATTTTTTACTGTGCAACCTGGCATCTGTGAGCATTAAACGCTCATAGATGTCAGGTTGTTCAACCGATGACCGGGCAATCAACCGCGTTTTAAATGTATCTTAACACGACTTCGCGGTAATGGGAGTGTGTGATAATATTTAATGGTAATGGCACAAAGGTGGAGAGGTATGCCTGACTGAAGTGCCTCTAGGGGAAATACCTGAACTTCGAGGCCCTGACGTCTGCAACTAATACATATTCAGTTTACCCCAGCTGTGGCATGCGTAGTGGTCGATTCGGAAACCTTGTACTTTTTTAGTTCTTGCTAGTGGTGCAAGCGCGTGCTTGTTTTCTTCGTTTGCATGAAATTGGGGAATATGCGTTTATGTTGCTTCGTTGTAGTTTAGTCTCTGCTTTGAAAATGATTCCAATGTAGCACGTGGTTTACGAGCAACATTTATTAGCATGCTGTGCATTTTCTTTCAAACTGTTAATATTGCGTCAATGTACACTTTTGATAAATTCCTTCGCTCTATCACCTTTCTATAATCTAATGGGTCTTTTAGAGAGGATGGGAGCCCCTGGGAGCCTGCGAAACACAGGAGGATACGCACGCAACATTATTTAAATGGCGAACAGTCAAATTATCCAGGAAGTCCTGCTTACATTCCAAGTATGTTTCCAAGTGTGTACAGACGTACCAAGCCTGGCACTTGCAAGAGCTACCGAAGCTAAAACTAAGCTTGGCGGTAGGTGTTTTGTGCTGGCGGACGTGGGGCAACTCAGCCAGAGCAGCAGCATGATGTTTTCTCTTTAAACTCCCTTATAGCTCTTAGTTGCACGAAGCGCTGGTAGGCAGCAGTAAATGTGTGAAAACGTATTCTCAGCAGGCCTGAATTTCGATGCGACGTCGCTGTAAGCTCGCTTTCGCTCGTTCCTTAATGCAACAAGACTTTTAGGCACATTGCACTATATTTCAAGAGATAACAGAGTGGGTCATTTGAATTTACCGCCACGCATGCGAGACGCTATACAACCCTTGTCATAGAGGCAATACCCGTCAACTTTGTTAGAGCTTTTATATTCATTTCATCCATTTCCTTCTCTTGGCATCAAACAGAATTCTTGGCTACAGTATGAGAAAATAGAAGCTTAATGCTATCGTGTGCTCAGTATTCGCCTGGACAGCCTTGTTTGTACATTATGCAGGCGTAGGCTGATTGCAAAATATGCTCAATGTGTGAGTCAGACAAGGGACCCATGTACTAAGCATAAGTACGTGTCGGAACTCCTTTCTTTGGGAAAAGGGCAGTACTTGGAACACTCTTTAATATCTATCTTGTTATGATTGCAAGTTGCGGGCACGAGAGAATAAGGTGAACGGCATTCCTGCAGATGTCCATCCCGCGGACGATGTCATGGTTGATGACAATTCAGAGAAGGAAATGAGAAGTGTATGTACAGCGTCCTTCATAGCTGCATATACATCTTTCTGTTTATATGTTAACAAAGAGCAAGGATATTTGATAATCGTTTCGCTCACCAGTAGTGGGCGAAAGCCATCATTACTGTTACACCATAATTCTGCCTTTTCATATGCGCTAAATCTTTAGCCATAAATTGTTAGTGCTATAAAGTTGCTGATGCAACTTTATAGCACTAATGTTGCAGTTGGCTCAACATATTTCGTGTACTAAACAAAGGAAACAAATCGAAATTTGGAGACTTCGTCACTTAAACGCTAAACGTGAGGATGTACAGCTGCTGTTTAAGCTGTTAGTAATCAGTCTCACCAAAGTCAAGACAAATGTATCAGGGCCGTTTCAGACGAGTTTATGATTGACATTCCATATTTACAATGACATTCACATTAAACTAATAAATGGGAAATCTTCAGGGTGACGCTTATTTGTGCGTTTGTTGTACAGCATCATGGCTGGGATGCCATATGCCACGATGACATAGACAACTGCATTGTTGTGATCCACTTGTAGTGTCATATCATAGGAAGCCAACCAACACTGACACCAAGGACAAATTAGGGGTATTCCCTGTGCTTAATAAATGAAATAAAGGAAGGATAAATTAAGGCAAATAAAAGTGGATGAAAAAACAAGTTCCCGCAGGTGGCGAACGGTCCCACAACCTTCGATCCCGCGAAGATTGCGGGATCGAAGTTTGTATATTCCCCAAGTAACTCTCGACAGTCACCTTATTCCTGCAGCGGACTGTGTTGTTCCTTGGCATGAAATTAGATTCTCACTTGAAATTTACATATCATATTGTGTTTGCTAAACTTAAAACAGCTTTTGGCATAGGAGCTCTCACAAAATCACGTGCATTATTTTCAGCACACGCCTTATCATTTTTATACTTTATGTTAATTCATAGTCATATCACCTATGGTATTGCTTCCTGGGGAAACACGTATAAATGCCACCTCTAGTATATTCAACACATACAGAACCAGGCTATTCGCATAATCACCAACAGTTCCTTTTACTCAATGCTCTCCCACGACTGCAGGCAAACATTATACCACCTGTATCTGGCTTGTTTAGGTATCATCTAAGTATTCTGTTTTTTAAATGACTTAACAAACAGCTTCCTTACGAATTTGGGGACTACAAATTACTCACTAACACCAACCACACTAGGCTTACGCATAATTACAACTTTTTATTTCCTAAATGTAACACAAACTATGCAAAATGACATCCTCGTTTTCAGCATTAAAAATATGGAATGACCTACCCCATTCACTTAAACTAACGTCAGCTTTGAATGTATTCGAACGTGAGTTAAGATGTTTTATTTCTTTTTGCACATAGTTTCCGTTGCTATCATGTTCTCTGTTTAATTACGCTTTTTGATATATGTACTTTTTGCTTGTTTTCGCTCGCCAATGTATTGCATTACGCGCATTCATTTGTTTTCCCTTGCAGTTTTTTAATCTTTGGTGCTTTAACCCACGTTTATTACACGTCATGTCATCGTCCTCATACAACCTTCGTCGATCTATCGACGTCATTCCTGGTTCTTCAGTTGTATTGTTATCATGGCACCGTCGTCATTCAGTCGTGATTATGTCGCTGTTGTCAGGCCACCCTTGTCAAATATACGCAATCTTGCATCCTTTCTCATACCGTTGTCGCCTTCCTGCCATCGTTGTCGCTTCTTCATCTTGTTGTCGTCATACCTCCATCATCACGCCATCATCGCCATGCAGTCGCCATCGTCGCGTTTTCGTCGTTATTATACCGCTATAATTTGAGAATCTATCCCGAATTGTTGTTATGCCACCGTCGCCACACACCTTTGTCGTTTGATCAATATCATTCTATCGTCCTTTCATCGCCACTGCGTCGGCTCCTTAAGATCGTCATCCTGCCTCCATGCTGATAGGGTATCTTGGCAAGCGAATGTCTTAGCAAAGTGGGATGATATCGGAGTACCTACGACATAGCCGAAGCAAAGAAAGTCTCACAATTACTGCCACACATGGTAAGTAACCATGAATTCAGGAATGTGTCTCTCACGACATTGCTCGATTGCTGTTCGCATTACCCCAACAGTCACCGTGAGGTCAGTTCGGCCATAACGTTTTTACAGCATTACCAAGTGATGAAAGAAATGATACCATATTATCCCCATTGCAATAAGTGGACGTCGTAAAGGAAGAATTCATTTAATAGAGCATACCCTTCTCATTTATTTCAAGAACGAGCTGAGGTGATAGCACTACATGAAAAATGGCCCACTTGACAAATTTCATGGTATACAGGGTTTCTACTAGCTGTTCAATGTTGCAGATACAATCACTTTGGTAACAGTGAGGTCAACACTTCGTGTTTGCGCTGCTGTGCCCATAACGTTTTGTGATTCACGGATGTCAGGGGGTATGACACGGGAATACAATAATCATCCTAATAACCATAGTGATGTATAAAACATATTGATCCCCAACTGTACATTCTTCGCGACAAAAAGGCATTGACGGATTCCCATCGCTTGTCATCTCCACAAGATGGATGCGCCACAATTTTTTTCCTGAAATGGAAGCCCAAAAGGCTGCTGACAGAAGCAATCTTGAAGCAACAATATCAAACCTGCAACAAGACTTTCTTCACCAGGCTTGTTGCGAACATTCTTTTCATAAGTCATGTTCCAGTAAGGCATCGTCATTACCTGCGTGAGCCTTGCCATTTTCGTTGCTCTGCGTACACAAATTCTTCGACAGTTGGCCTCTGCAACACTAAGAAACAGTCGGTTTGGGCTAGCTTTGTGGCAAAGCCCCTGTGTTTGACTCTAGAAAACTTTGTCTTGAAGCAAAAGAGCTACGCTACGTACCAATCACATTAATCTTGGAATAACTCAGAGAAACCGTCGCATTAAAAAACCACCCTCTTTTTTCTCCAGTCATATTTTTTTCTTAACATTGTTTGCCTGTTTTGTATCACAACAAAATGTTCATGTGTCGGACTCAAACGCTTAACCCCAAGGCTATGCCCAACTGATTTTCTCTGATTGTTGCGCCTGGTTTATTGTCATCAAAGGTGAACGCGGACCTTTGGAAATAGTGAGCCTCACACTAGTGATCGCGATGGCTTACCGGAATATGGTTTGTAAAGAGAACGTTTGCCGCGTGAGGAGAAACTCGCTTTAGCTTGTGTTACATTCTTGCCAAGAAAGTATTCCACTGTGAAGCCTGTCAGGCTTTTTCTTGAGCGAGAAATTCAGCGAAAGCCATTGTATAGCAGCTCACTGGCCAGGGGGAAACGAGGACGAATTGCATGCGAGTTGCCCCATCTTATACAAAGGATCACTTAACACGTTACACTTGCTGTTTCGTGGACGATTCGCATCTCCCTACGTGGTAGCTGTGGCCGCGCTGGCTAGCACTTCCAAGATCAGATTAGATGGTCACGGACAGCGCAAACGACTAGGACAAAGAAAGAAGCAAGCAAGACGTGCGCTGAAGTTGACGCACAGTTTATTCACAGGAAACACTTCTTTAAATAAGAACAAACTATTTAGCCCTGCTATCACACGAAAGGATACGAAGGATACAAATTCTGGAACTACCCCTTGCCATATTTAACCCCATGCAGTACCGCAATTAGGCGGAAAGAAAATGAAACGGGAGTAAACAACTTAAATGAATACTTTCAATCAATGTTACAGTAGACGATAATGTCCTGCGCACTTTCCATCTTCCCCCAACATACTTCTGGGATCTCTAATTGTAACACGGGCCGGTGTGCTGCACCTATTACCGAATTTCGACAATAAGAAGAGCCGAGGACCAAACAAAATTCCAAACGCTTTTCTTAAAAGGTGCGCTGAGATAATATATAATTATTTAACCTGAATGTACGACAAATATTTATCTGCATGTACTTTACCGAATGTCTGGAAGATCGCTAATATTATCCCAGTACGCAAGTCCGGAAACAAAAATGAGCCCTCTAACTTTTGGCCAATCTCTCTCACAAGCACCGTTTGTAAACCACTTGAGCACATCATTCTTAAGCACAAGAACGCTTACGTCGAATAAAACCGCGTTTAATCTCCGGTTCAGCATGGGTTTCGTCAAGCTTCATCGACAGTCACTCAACTAATCGAATTAATACGTGATGTCTCCAGTGGCATAGATAGCCAATATCAAACAGATATTATCTTCCTCGATATTCAAAAGCATTCGGTTGGGTTTCACATCAGAGACTAATGTGAAAATTTGAGCACACTTTCGGGAAGGGACCCATTAGCGAATATATGACGGACTACTTAACCAGGCACAATTTCTGCATATTAAACATTCGAATTCTAAACTAACTCTGGTTACCTCTGGTGGGCCTCAAGGCAGCGTTATAGCATCGCCACTATCTTAGTTTATATTAACGACTTGCCCACTGACATTCACGTCTACATAAGACTCATCGCTGACGATTGTATACTGTATGAAGAACTTACCTCGCCAGATGCCCACGTAATTCTAAAAAACACACTGAAATTCTGCGTGGTATACGAAGTGGAAAATGACTCTGTTAAAAAATCCGTTATTCTGACAATAACAAGAAAACACCATGTACAAGAGTTCTCTTATACTATAAACGATGACCCCAGAACAGCAGTCACAGAGCATAAGTACCTCAGTCTAACACTACGGTCTGACCTTATATCGGACTGCCATGTTAATCATATTACTTCGACGGCCATAAGTCCACTTTTCTTTCTTAAGCGGTGCCTACGCTAATCTCCACTCCAAAATAAATTACTACCTTATAATGCAGTCGCGAGATCAACTCTAGATGACGCTATCTCAGCTTGGTTTGCGTCAACTAACAAATTAATTACCATGCTGAGGGTACTACAAAGAAAATTAGATTCATATTCAATAAATATCGACTTATAGATTCTCTAAGTGCTCCACTAAAACTGCCCGAATACTCACAATCCAAAACCAAGCCATACTCGCGCAGTTGAAATTACTGCACCAGTTAATTCATAACAAGTTCATCATGCATAGTTCGATGTACATTACCTTTGAAAACACCAGAATAACATGACTTAAACATTCGTACAACCTACAGCAATATCGCTCTCAAAGTGAGTTTTTTAAATACTCTTTTTTCGCTAGCCAAAAGGCAGTGGAATGGTTCAACGCCCACTATCACAAATAGTTTCTCACTTACAAATTTTTGTCGCTTCTTAAAAACTATTTAGTGGGTTCTCAATCATGAGATTTAACTGTTACGAACATTCTTCACTTGATCTTACAGCACTCAATTACTGACCTTTTTTGCAACGTTTTTGTAAATACTGCTAGAATGTATGGCTATACATATTTAACCCTTCTTTATATTTCGCACTTTGATGCTGCTACTTAATATATTTGCTATTCAGATTACGCATTTGGTTTCACGTTTTTACTACGAATTTATCATGTTTATTGTTTGACCTTGTGCCCTTCGTGCAATAATCCCTTATGAGATTGGTGCAAATGCAAATAAATAAGTTACACGCCGTATTACGCACGCACGCACGCACACACCCACCCACCCACCCACCCACCCACCCACCCACCCACCCACCCACCCACCCACCCACCCACACACACACACACACACACACACACACACACCCACACACACACACACACACACACACAAACACACACACGCACACACACACACACACACACACACACACAAGTAGTACATACGTGCACAGGAAAGTAGTCGAGTCCCGATTATTTATATTGATGTACTTCACATCACAACACGTAACGTGAGCCGCAACTGTGCATTCTGCCCTGAAAATTTTAAAGGCATGCCAAAATATATGAGAGCTTGCAACGCAGTTATGTGACGGTCTTTCTCGCCAATCCATCATGCAGAAACATTCGAGTTCACACAAGCGTGTGAACGTGAACTAAAACGACGGAGAAACTACGACGCACGCTCTGGCGATTGACAGCGTGCGCACAAGCTTTTTGGGCTTCGTGCTGTCCTGATTGTCCAGCTGCAGTTACTACTTCTGTGCCAGATCCTCGTGAAGCAAAGTATAGCTAAAATTTGCATACGCGGTTGCCTCATGTGCAACGATTGCAATCTCGTGGAGCATGTCAACTCTGGCGATATCCAGAAACACTTGCCTATAACGATACCTATGAACAGCCACTTGAACACGAGAGCACCGGAGCTAATTTTTCAAGGAAAATATCGTGTTTCCATTTTGCAGCCTGTATACAATTTTACAGAATATGGACGTCGAGAGCCTTTCTTGACGCACGCACGTGGATGTGAAGGAACAACGGGGCGGCACGCCGCAGCGAAACTAACATTTTGCTTTGTGCATGCGGGTTTGCTCAGCCTACCAGCGAGGTGGCCAGTGTGTCACGCCAGCAGTTGTCGCTACAACCAGAGTGCGGCATTATCGTGCCGCAAAGGCGGAACTGGGAGCAAGTAAAGAAACCGTAGCGCGCGCCGAGATTGCAGCATTCTTTACAACGAGCAGCCATATCTGCAACGCCAGGGAATGTGTATTGGGTCTTGTGTTCCTCCTATATTGTGCGACATTTTTTTGTCTTTTGTTGATAGGTCTTTAGAGCAGATTTTTAATGGGGGGCAGGTTTTAAAAGTATTTAGGTATGTTGATGATTTTTTATAGCTTCTAAACAATAAGGGTGACATTACATCCCCTGCTTTTATTTTA
The DNA here is from genome assembly GCF_038994185.2 of Dermacentor albipictus. NCBI lineage: Eukaryota > Metazoa > Arthropoda > Arachnida > Ixodida > Ixodidae > Dermacentor > Dermacentor albipictus. The sequence goes on along the minus strand of NC_091823.1, from coordinate 147,605,841 downwards.
GAAGCTTTTAACAACCAAGGCCAAGGGCTTGTTTTTACCCATGAACTTCCTGACGACACAGGCCTGCAGTTCTTAGATTTAAAACTGTCTTTTGAGTTGGCCACGTCTGCTGGTTCTATCAACTTATGGCAGACACTGTCCAAAAACCATTTCTCTACCTAGCGGCCGCAGCCACTCAGACAGACCTCAAATGGCAGCTGGAAAAAGGCTTTCTCTTTGAGTTTCCGCGTAACAAGAACATGTTTTCTCGTACATTTGAATTACAATCCGAAGCTATCATGTCTGCTAAAAAAAGGTAAATAAGAAAAAAAAGGGTAAGGAGGAAGGTGAGTAAGAAGCAAGGGAATAAAAACCTGCGTGTTCCTTTTTTCTCCTCTCCTTTCCCGATATCTACTTATCTTTATTGTTTTAGTTCTTTTAAAGTCCCTCACCGATACCTTCCAAAGTCCCAGACAGTGGGATACCTTTTTCGGCGCCACGATCATACGGGGTCGCGCCGATAATGTATACCGCCATGACGACGCCTACGCCGAACTAATGAGGCTAACGCACCTCAAAAGACCAAGCGCTGCCCTCCAACAACCCCCATCTATTGCTCCCAGACTTCGTGTCGCCATCATAACGCCTTCAAAACTACCCGACGCATTGCTGTTACGCTACTTAAGTCGTTCTTTCAACTCATGCCCTTTTGTTGCTCGCGCGCTGACCGGCTGTTCTAAAATCACAAACGCATGCCGCCTAGGACACTTCTGAAGGCTGCCTATTCTTTCGCTCCCCGAACACTTTCGTATGCCATTCTTTTTCTTTTTTTTTCTGCCACCTTACCACTCTCCCGCTGTTGTCCCCTCAGATTAAAAACCACGCCTAGAGAGTCTCTCCTTTTACATTACAGCATGCCCCCACTGACAACGAGAGCACGTGACGTCGCTCTACTAAACCGTTAAAACCAACCTGCTGACGATTAAATCGCCACATTTGACGAAGATAGGTCCTATATCGTAACGTTGGCCAGCCTTTTTGAGGTACCTTATCCCTGTTTATAGCCTTTATACAGAGTACGGGCAACTTTGCTTTTTACGCCTTAGGTGTTTGTGATCTCCCTACTTTTCTGCCACCATACTTTCAATCGCCTCTTACTAATCTCTGTTCCGTAGATGTTTACTTTCCTCCTGCTATCGTTGAACCCAAGAGCTTCAACGATGTTGGAGGACCCTAATCCGACCGCTGGGCAGATACCTCCCCATTCTACTAAAACAGGTTCCATCACTTCCGCAGCTTTAACGCAGAAAACACACGCTTCTTTTTGCTTGTTGTACCTCGCGTCGGCGTAACCGAGCGCAGGATGAAAGAGCGAACACGGATCGCAGCGGAGAATGAAAAAGAGACCTCTCATCCCCGCGAGAGCACTCTTCGATTTGGCGGGGGCGAGAGCGAAGAAAGCGCAAGGAGGAAAGTGGAGGCGGAGGCTACAGTGAAATCATGAGGCGGAAAGCGGAGGAGCGGAGGGCAGACGGCCTGCGCATGAGCCGAGTTGCCGGCAGCCACGGAGTCCGCAGCCGCGTGGGTGATCGCACCTGTGCTTCCGAGGAGGGAAGGGGGGCAGGGTGGCGTGAGGTGGGAAGGGCTACGCTCGTCGGCGGCGTGAGCTACTGAAGTCATTTCCTGGTACCAATAGTACCAGCGTGTGTGACGGGGATCACTACTCCTGCAAGGGGCAATGGCGAGCGGCTACCAGTAAGGCTCGATGTGAAGCTCCATTGGGTGTTGTCGCCGCTGACACTGGTGGCACGATTTCCCCACGTCGAAGGGCCGCTCTCATCTTTAGTGGGACGAAAGTGTGGCAAGAAAAGCGTAGTGCCGCGCCAGACCGGCTTTGCGGCGACAATAGACAAGAACGGGTGCGCACCGCGGGTGGCGCTGCTGGATGGATGGATGGATTGGATGGATGTTATGAGCGTCCTTTTTGAACTGGGTGGGACCACGCGAAACGCGCGACCATGGGGCTCTTGCATTGCGCAAGGGGCGCTGCGAGAAAGGTGCTAAAAGCGCCCTCTGTCCTAAAATGAGTCGTACCAAGCTCGGTCGTCTGCTTTGGAAAGGACGTGTACAATATGAACCCGCCACTTTCGGTTGTGTTGTAGCACGGCCTGCTGCGTATATCGGGCGCCGAAGATATTTTTCAGGGGTGGCACGCTGCGTAAAGGTAAGAAATTATGCAGTGCCGAATACGTGTACGCTGTTCAAGAAACAGGCAGCGAAGTTTTAGCACGGTGTCAATCGCAAGTGAAGCAGGTCACGTACGAAGTGGAACTACAGGTAAGGTTTGCACGCTAGCTGCTAGAGTCAGGCGCGCAAGCGCGAGGAAATGCGTGCTATAAATGAATCCACAGGAGCGATAAGCAGACATAATGTGTACGGAACTGCTCGAGCACACGACGGTACGCGCCGCGACGGCAGCGGTCTTTCGACATGCCGCCAAACGGCGGGTCTCCTGCAATCTTTGTTGACTGCATGCCGCTAAACTGATGCAATGCACGTGAGCTCGCACGTACGTGCGAATCGCGCTGCAGCGCGAGCTCGTGCGCTGCTCGCTTGATGTAGCTTTTAATCACAGCGCTCGAACATCGACGTGTTGCAATCAATACTGCCTTGCTGCGCTGCCTCGACGTGCTGGCTTGAGATCAAGGATGAGCGCATTTAACTTTCTTAACCTGTGCTGCTCATAGAATAGTAGTGAATTGTCATCGAATGAGCCCGACCATTTGTGCTCATTTGCACACACTTCACCACTTCGCATCGGTCGAATTGCTAGTTGTCGCTGTGGCCGGGTCTCGAATCGTGAATTACCAGCCATGCCTGCTGCTATGTCGGTCTGCTGTCGGGACTGTAGGTGCAAAAGACCGAAATTTCGAACGCAGATAATCAAGCAAGCTTCAAGACAGGCGAAGCAGCCAGCATGGCACGAAGTTTCGCTTACTCAGCGCGACGAACTGCAGCTATGCAGCGCGCCCGACGCTCCACTTCGTGAGGCCTTGAAGGAAAACGGTAGAATCTGATCTTGGGATTCAGGCCTTCTTGTTCATGGCAGCCCACGACGCAGAAGTAATGACGGTGACGCCTTTTCGAGGCTGGGCTAGGTCTCTCCGGATCGGCATCACCGATTCCTTCTGCTCCCAGCAGTACGTCCCACGGCACGCGGAGAGTCCGTTTTCGTTAAACTATAGGCTGCGGCGAGCTTGCAGCGTGGTCGGCGTGGTCTGTGAGAAGTGACGAGCCTTTTCGCACTCGCAACAGGGCATAAAAAAGTGCGAATCGACGCAAAACTCGGCCTAGAAACGTGCTTCGCCACAGCCAGGGCTCAATACGACCCAAGCTGGCACGTGTCGTTTCCCGCACCGCCACCAGGCGCAGCTACTATATCTCAAACTCCAGCGCAAGACGCCCATAAGCTGGTACTTCATTCTATGGCGCAAACTTCGACGCTCGTCGCCATGGGCCCTGACACCGACAGATTGGCTCGCGATGATGGGCTCAACTTCAGCGATTTGAGCACCGACGAGCGCGACCTGCTGCTGAGGGCTCGCGCTGCCGGCGTCGTTGCGTACTACGACGGCGGCCTCGACACCGGCTCTCCGGAGCGGGAAAGCAACGAGGGCTTCCCATAACATCACATGGACGTGGCATGCTTGCTGCTTGTTCCAAATGAAAGTTTCGCGAGCCAGCAGAACCCTCACAACGCGACGCGATAACGAAACTACTGAAACTCCAAAGCGTGCGCGGCGCAGAGTCGAGCGTGCAGAGTCGAGCGAAACCGAAACCTTTCGAACACCCATATTACTGAAGGGTAACGTCAAAATGTTATTCTTTCTTAGAATCGAATAGACGTAGACAAGTAGCATTTTTTCCCGTCTTATAATCGAATGAAATGATATTTTTAATACGAGTAGTTGAGTATTAGTAACACAAATTATGAGGAGTCCTTTCGTCTTCGGGCTAGTACCGGAATGTCGCTGGGGGGTCTCAAATCGTGTCATGCATTTACCTCAATTTCTCGGTTACTAAAGCTCTGTTTGCGATTATATTGACGCCTTAGACGTTCTAGAACATTGCTCTACCACTTTAACTTGAGTTTCTGGTAACCGTTAGTGTCCCTTTAAGAGAGAGTTGCCACTAGCCGCCCCGTCGGTCTGGTGCGCTCTTACTAATACTTGTACCTGCTAAATCTGTATAAATTGTGTAAAGCTTTTCGTCTCCTCCCCGTCTGCTCCAAGAGTCCGTCTCTTCTCTGCGACCCCGAGTCACAATAGTGCATGACAGCTTTAGGATCGACAAACTTAGTATATCAACAGCGGATGCCAAGCTGCGAGATACGAAGACTGAAGACACTTGTTACACCGCTCTATGGCTGCTACGAGACCGACTGGCTTCAGCCATTTTGGCTGAATGAGTGCCTTATGTATGCGTTTCATATCGCCAAACCTGTCAAGCCCAGGCAGACGTTAGGAGAGTGTTTTGTTTTCAGGTTGACTATGATTTAGGAATTTAACTTTTTTAAACAGGGAATTTTAGTTTGAAGTAAGGGTAAATTTAGTGAGAAAAAAAACACGCGGAATCTTATCGCGATAGAGAAATTCCAAGTTCATGACCTCATTCAAAGTTTCGTGGAATTAGGCATTTCCACAGTTTCCGCAAAGACAAGGAAGTGGATTGTCGTCGTCATGCAGGCAGAGGACGTGACGGTCGAGGAACCTGACAAGGCTTGGGAAATGATTGTAAAGCGAACGATAAAAGCAGGAAAGCGCGGACACGAGCTTGAAGTGGAGAGGTGTGAGTGTGAAGCAGCGCGACTGCACGCTCTTATGATGAAGGAGCCTGGTCGGGAAATACATGCGCTTCAATGGCAGCTAGCCACAGGCTATCTTCACACCTTCATGACAGGCGAGGTTAGCGTCATATTTCTCTTCGATTTTGAATGAGTGTGTGAAGAAGTGTCAGCCAGGACACGTGGCAACCGAGATTTCTGGCCTAAAAAATTGGTCACGTTGCTCCTGCCCGAAGCCGCGAGTGTTTTCGAACGCCTACTTGATGACAATCGGGACTACAATGAGGAAATGAAGGCTTTATTGGGGCATTTTGAAGGAATAAGTCAGGCCGACTGAGAAGGCCAAGATGGTAGCAACACTTGTTGAGGAGAGACTGCCTACTGAGGCGGCTACTAGCTCACAGGATGCATAGGAAAGGTTGTGATGCCACTGGTCGAAATTGTGTGGTCTGGTGGTAATGTTATAAGTTGGGGCATAGTTCTTAGACGTACGCTCTTCTTACTATATATTGATTACGTGCTGTCGCAGTTACATCACACTCGACCTGAACTATGCAGCTGATGCTATATAATCTACTCCATAAAGGTTGCGAAGAAGAAAGCTGTCATCGACAAAGTTAACCAGGAATTACAGATCCTGCATCACTAGTCTAAAGCAAGTGCCATCGTTGTACGAGTTTGTTTACACTGGGCCTCTCTGATGCTTAGCCGCCATGCTTGCCCGGTGAATGGATGTGATGACGGCTCTACAGCGTTCCCTCGTGGTATAATGCGAAGCGTACTAAATTACAAATTAGTCTAAGACGCATACAGTGCACATCTCGTAAGCTTCAAAATGCTTCTAAAGCACGTTAAAGTAACTAATAATATTGTACTAAATGCATTTGTTTTACAACTTGCTTCTGCATGTAATGCACTCGGTGGAACGACAAGCAAGTGAAAGAAGGCACGACCATGCACCGACGGTATGATCACGTGAGCCCCAGTTTGTCGACCGCCCAGAAGGCAACGCCCAAGGAATGATAGCCAGCCAGAGTGAATCTGGATAAACCAATGAAACTGGAGGCTTGTCGAAAGATAAACTGTGTCTTGGTACCATTCGTGCTTTCTTCTTGGGGTGTCGCCAGAGCTCTGTGAAGATCCCGAGTTTCGCCAAACTCGGCTCATCCTGCATAGCACCCATGGAATCGACATTGGAACGAGATGAAGATGAAACGAATCGCCCAGGAAACAGACGAATGGCGCGCCGAAGGACTGGCTACATAGCTACACAACCGGACTAACCTGTACTTGCAATCAAGGCTAACCAAGGCTAACCATGCTATGCCTTACCTTGCACTACGTATATCCTGGCATAGCCGAGCTAAGCCACTGCCAATTTTTATTTGTTGCTTTATGTCGCTGCGCCTTCAGTGAACGCTTCCACGTTTAAACTTAGTCGCCTCCTCTGCAGTCCGCAAGATGCGATACACCTTACGTTATTGTTACTGATTAGACGCGATGCCCCCCTTTGGAAAACAAGTGATGCGAAATGCTAAGCCAGAGAATGTGGAGCGAAACTGTGAAGTGCACATTGCGTTTTGATGCTTTGAACGAAGGGCCCTACGTTAAAAAGTAGAGGACAGCTCCTTTAGAAAAACGTCACGCAATCACCTATGCCTTGCACGGAATTGGCTGTAGCTGTAACTACCGATGACACTGAAATGCGACCTGTGGCGTAAAATGTTCGGTGTACGCTCGTCTCAGCTATCTGTATTTTTTACTGTGCAACCTGGCATCTGTGAGCATTAAACGCTCATAGATGTCAGGTTGTTCAACCGATGACCGGGCAATCAACCGCGTTTTAAATGTATCTTAACACGACTTCGCGGTAATGGGAGTGTGTGATAATATTTAATGGTAATGGCACAAAGGTGGAGAGGTATGCCTGACTGAAGTGCCTCTAGGGGAAATACCTGAACTTCGAGGCCCTGACGTCTTCAACTAATACATATTCAGTTTACCCCAGCTGTGGCATGCGTAGTGGTCGATTCGGAAACCTTGTACTTTTTTAGTTCCTGCTAGTGGTGCAAGCGCGTGCTTGTTTTCTTCGTTTGCATGAAATTGGGGAATATGCGTTTATGTTGCTTCGTTGTAGTTTAGTCTCTGCTTTGAAAATGATTCCAATGTAGCACGTGGTTTACGAGCAACATTTATTAGCATGCTGTGCATTTTCTTTGAAACTGTTAATATTGCGTCAATGTACACTTTTGATAAATTCCTTCGCTCTATCACCTTTCTATAATCTAATGGGTCTTTTAGAGAGGATGGGAGCCCCTGGGAGCCTGCGAAACACAGGAGGATACGCACGCAACATTATTTAAATGGCGAACAGTCAAATTATCCAGGAAGTCCTGCTTACATTCCAAGTATGTTTCCAAGTGTGTACAGACGTACCAAGCCTGGCACTTGCAAGAGCTACCGAAGCTAAAACTAAGCTTGGCGGTAGGTGTTTTGTGCTGGCGGACGTGGGGCAACTCAGCCAGAGCAGCAGCATGATGTTTTCTCTTTAAACTCCCTTATAGCTCTTAGTTGCACGTAGCGCTGGTAGGCAGCAGTAAATGTGTGAAAACGTATTCTCAGCAGGCCTGAATTTCGATGCGACGTCGCTGTAAGCTCGCTTTCGCTCGTTCCTTAATGCAACAAGACTTTTAGGCACATTGCACTATATTTCAAGAGATAACAGAGTGGGTCATTTGAATTTACCGCCACGCATGCGAGACGCTATACAACCCTTGTCATAGAGGCAATACCCGTCAACTTTGTTAGAGCTTTTATATTCATTTCATCCATTTCCTTCTCTTGGCATCAAACAGAATTCTTGGCTACAGTATGAGAAAATAGAAGCTTAATGCTATCGTGTGCTCAGTATTCGCCTGGACAGCCTTGTTTGTACATTATGCAGGCGTAGGCTGATTGCAAAATATGCTCAATGTGTGAGTCAGACAAGGGACCCATGTACTAAGCATAAGTACGTGTCGGAACTCCTTTCTTTGGGAAAAGGGCAGTACTTGGAACACTCTTTAATATCTATCTTGTTATGATTGCAAGTTGCGGGCACGAGAGAATAAGGTGAACGGCATTCCTGCAGATGTCCATCCCGCGGACGATGTCATGGTTGATGACAATTCAGAGAAGGAAATGAGAAGTGTATGTACAGCGTCCTTCATAGCTGCATATACATCTTTCTGTTTATATGTTAACAAAGAGCAAGGATATTTGATAATCGTTTCGCTCACCAGTAGTGGGCGAAAGCCATCATTACTGTTACACCATAATTCTGCCTTTTCATATGCGCTAAATCTTTAGCCATAAATTGTTAGTGCTATAAAGTTGCTGATGCAACTTTATAGCACTAATGTTGCAGTTGGCTCAACATATTTCGTGTACTAAACAAAGGAAACAAATCGAAATTTGGAGACTTCGTCACTTAAACGCTAAACGTGAGGATGTACAGCTGCTGTTTAAGCTGTTAGTAATCAGTCTCACCAAAGTCAAGACAAATGTATCAGGGCCGTTTCAGACGAGTTTATGATTGACATTCCATATTTACAATGACATTCACATTAAACTAATAAATGGGAAATCTTCAGGGTGACGCTTATTTGTGCGTTTGTTGTACAGCATCATGGCTGGGATGCCATATGCCACGATGACATAGACAACTGCATTGTTGTGATCCACTTGTAGTGTCATATCATAGGAAGCCAACCAACACTGACACCAAGGACAAATTAGGGGTATTCCCTGTGCTTAATAAATGAAATAAAGGAAGGATAAATTAAGGCAAAATAAAAGTGGATGAAAAAACAAGTTCCCGCAGGTGGCGAACGGTCCCACAACCTTCGATCCCGCGAAGATTGCGGGATCGAAGATTGTATATTCCCCAAGTAACTCTCGACAGTCACCTTATTCCTGCAGCGGACTGTGTTGTTCCTTGGCATGAAATTAGATTCTCACTTGAAATTTACATATCATATTGTGTTTGCTAAACTTAAAACAGCTTTTGGCATAGGAGCTCTCACAAAATCACGTGCATTATTTTCAGCACACGCCTTATCATTTTTATACTTTATGTTAATTCATAGTCATATCACCTATGGTATTGCTTCCTGGGGAAACACGTATAAATGCCACCTCTAGTATATTCAACACATACAGAACCAGGCTATTCGCATAATCACCAACAGTTCCTTTTACTCAATGCTCTCCCACGACTGCAGGCAAACATTATACCACCTGTATCTGGCTTGTTTAGGTATCATCTAAGTATTCTGTTTTTTAAATGACTTAACAAACAGCTTCCTTACGAATTTGGGGACTACAAATTACTCACTAACACCAACCACACTAGGCTTACGCATAATTACAACTTTTTATTCCTAAATGTAACACAAACTATGCAAATGACATCCTCGTTTTCAGCATTAAAAATATGAATGACCTACCCCATTCACTTAAACTAACGTCAGCTTTGAATTTATTCGAACGTGAGTTAAGATGTTTTATTTCTTTTTGCACATAGTTTCCGTTGCTATCATGTTCTCTGTTTAATTACGCTTTTTGATATATGTACTTTTTGCTTGTTTTCGCTCGCCAATGTATTGCATTACGCGCATTCATTTGTTTTCCCTTGCAGTTTTTTAATCTTTGGTGCTTTAACCCACGTTTATTACACGTCATGTCATCGTCCTCATACAACCTTCGTCGATCTATCGACGTCATTCCTGGTTCTTCAGTTGTATTGTTATCATGGCACCGTCGTCATTCAGTCGTGATTATGTCGCTGTTGTCAGGCCACCCTTGTCAAATATACGCAATCTTGCATCCTTTCTCATACCGTTGTCGCCTTCCTGCCATCGTTGTCGCTTCTTCATCTTGTTGTCGTCATACCTCCATCATCACGCCATCATCGCCATGCAGTCGCCATCGTCGCGTTTTCGTCGTTAATATACCGCTATATTTGAGAATCTATCCCGAATTGTTGTTATGCCACCGTCGCCACACACCTTTGTCGTTTGATCAATATCATTCTATCGTCCTTTCATCGCCACTGCGTCGGCTCCTTAAGATCGTCATCCTGCCTCCATGCTGATAGGGTATCTTGGCAAGCGAATGTCTTAGCAAAGTGGGATGATATCGGAGTACCTACGACATAGCCGAAGCAAAGAAAGTCTCACAATTACTGCCACACATGGTAAGTAACCATGAATTCAGGAATGTGTCTCTCACGACATTGCTCGATTGCTGTTCGCATTACCCCAACAGTCACCGTGAGGTCAGTTCGGCCATAACGTTTTTACAGCATTACCAAGTGATGAAAGAAATGATACCATATTATCCCCATTGCAATAAGTGGACGTCGTAAAGGAAGAATTCATTTAATAGAGCATACCCTTCTCATTTATTTCAAGAACGAGCTGAGGTGATAGCACTACATGAAAAAATGGCCCACTTGACAAATTTCATGGTATACAGGGTTTCTACTAGCTGTTCAATGTTGCAGATACAATCACTTTGGTAACAGTGAGGTCAACACTTCGTGTTTGCGCTGCTGTGCCCATAACGTTTTGTGATTCACGGATGTCAGGGGGTATGACACGGGAATACAATAATCATCCTAATAACCATAGTGATGTATAAAACATATTGATCCCCAACTGTACATTCTTCGCGACAAAAAGGCATTGACGGATTCCCATCGCTTGTCATCTCCACAAGATGGATGCGCCACAATTTTTTTCCTGAAATGGAAGCCCAAAAGGCTGCTGACAGAAGCAATCTTGAAGCAACAATATCAAACCTGCAACAAGACTTTCTTCACCAGGCTTGTTGCGAACATTCTTTTCATAAGTCATGTTCCAGTAAGGCATCGTCATTACCTGCGTGAGCCTTGCCATTTTCGTTGCTCTGCGTACACAAATTCTTCGACAGTTGGCCTCTGCAACACTAAGAAACAGTCGGTTTGGGCTAGCTTTGTGGCAAAGCCCCTGTGTTTGACTCTAGAAAACTTTGTCTTGAAGCAAAAGAGCTACGCTACGTACCAATCACATTAATCTTGGAATAACTCAGAGAAACCGTCGCATTAAAAAACCACCCTCTTTTTTCTCCAGTCATATTTTTTTCTTACATTGTTTGCCTGTTTTGTATCCACAACAAAATGTTCATGTGTCGGACTCAAACGCTTAACCCCAAGGCTATGCCCAACTGATTTTCTCTGATTGTTGCGCCTGGTTTATTGTCATCAAAGGTGAACGCGGACCTTTGGAAATAGTGAGCCTCACACTAGTGATCGCGATGGCTTACCGGAATATGGTTTGTAAAGAGAACGTTTGCCGCGTGAGGAGAAACTCGCTTTAGCTTGTGTTACATTCTTGCCAAGAAAGTATTCCACTGTGAAGCCTGTCAGGCTTTTTCTTGAGCGAGAAATTCAGCGAAAGCCATTGTATAGCAGCTCACTGGCCAGGGGGAAACGAGGACGAATTGCATGCGAGTTGCCCCATCTTATACAAAGCATCACTTAACACGTTACACTTGCTGTTTCGTGGACGATTCGCATCTCCCTACGTGGTAGCTGTGGCCGCGCTGGCTAGCACTTCCAAGATCAGATTAGATGGTCACGGACAGCGCAAACGACTAGGAGAAAGAAAGAAGCAAGCAAGACGTGCGCTGAAGTTGACGCACATTTTATTAACAGGAAACACTTCTTTAAATAAGAACAAACTATTTAGCCCTGCTATCACACGAAAGGATACGAAGGATACAAATTCTGGAACTACCCCTTGCCATATTTAACCCATGCAGTACCGCAATTAGGCGGAAAGAAAATGAAACGAGAGTAAACAACTTAAATGAATACTTTCAATCAATGTTACAGTAGACGATAATGTCCTGCGCACTTTCCATCTTCCCCAACATACTTCTGGGATCTCTAATTGTAACACGGGCCGGTGTGCTGCACCTATTACCGAATTTCGACAATAAGAAGAGCCGAGGACCAAACAAAATTCCAAACGCTTTTCTTAAAAGGTGCGCTGAGATAATATATAATTATTTAACCTGAATGTACGACAAATATTTATCTGCATGTACTTTACCGAATGTCCTGGAAGATCGCTAATATTATCCCAGTACGCAAGTCCGGAAACAAAAATGAGCCCTCTAACTTTTGGCCAATCTCTCTCACAAGCACCGTTTGTAAACCACTTGAGCACATCATTCTTAAGCACAAGAACGCTTACGTCGAATAAAACCGCGTTTAATCTCCGGTTCAGCATGGGTTTCGTCAAGCTTCATCGACAGTCACTCAACTAATCGAATTAATACGTGATGTCTCCAGTGGCATAGATAGCCAATATCAAACAGATATTATCTTCCTCGATATTCAAAAGCATTCGGTTGGGTTTCACATCAGAGACTAATGTGAAATTTGAGCACACTTTCGGGAAGGGACCCATTAGCGAATATATGACGGACTACTTAACCAGGCACAATTTCTGCATATTAAACATTCGAATTCTAAACTAACTCTGGTTACCTCTGGTGGGCCTCAAGGCAGCGTTATAGCATCGCCACTATCTTAGTTTATATTAACGACTTGCCCACTGACATTCACGTCTACATAAGACTCATCGCTGACGATTGTATACTGTATGAAGAACTTACCTCGCCAGATGCCCACGTAATTCTAAAAAACACACTGAAATTCTGCGTGGTATACGAAGTGGAAAATGACTCTGTTAAAAAATCCGTTATTCTGACAATAACAAGAAAACACCATGTACAAGAGTTCTCTTATACTATAAACGATGACCCCAGAACAGCAGTCACAGAGCATAAGTACCTCAGTCTAACACTACGGTCTGACCTTATATCGGACTGCCATGTTAATCATATTACTTCGACGGCCATAAGTCCACTTTTCTTTCTTAAGCGGTGCCTACGCTAATCTCCACTCCAAAATAAATTACTACCTTATAATGCAGTCGCGAGATCAACTCTAGATGACGCTATCTCAGCTTGGTTTGCGTCAACTAACAAATTAATTACCATGCTGAGGGTACTACAAAGAAAATTAGATTCATATTCAATAAATATCGACTTATAGATTCTCTAAGTGCTCCACTAAAACTGCCCGAATACTCACAATCCAAAACCAAGCCATACTCGCGCAGTTGAAATTACTGCACCAGTTAATTCATAACAAGTTCATCATGCATAGTTCGATGTACATTACCTTTGAAAACACCAGAATAACATGACTTAAACATTCGTACAACTACAGCAATATCGCTCTCAAAGTGAGTTTTTTAAATACTCTTTTTTTCGCTAGCCAAAAGGCAGTGGAATGGTTCAACGCCCACTATCACAAATAGTTTCTCACTTACAAATTTTTGTCGCTTCTTAAAAACTATTTAGTGGGTTCTCAATCATGAGATTTAACTGTTACGAACATTCTTCACTTGATCTTACAGCACTCAATTACTGACCTTTTTTGCAACGTTTTTGTAAATACTGCTAGAATGTATGGCTATACATATTTAACCCTTCTTTATATTTCGCACTTTGATGCTGCTACTTAATATATTTGCTATTCAGATTACGCATTTGGTTTCACGTTTTTACTACGAATTTATCATGTTTATTGTTTGACCTTGTGCCCTTCGTGCAATAATCCCTTATGAGATTGGTGCAAATGCAAATAAATAAGTTACACGCCGTATTACGCACGCACGCACGCACACACCCACCCACCCACCCACCCACCCACCCACCCACCCACCCACACACACACACACACACACCCACACACACACACACACACACACACAAACACACACACACACACACACACACACACACACACACACACACACACACACACACACACAAGTAGTACATACGTGCACAGGAAAGTAGTCGAGTCCCGATTATTTATATTGATGTACTTCACATCACAACACGTAACGTGAGCCGCAACTGTGCATTCTGCCCTGAAAATTTTAAAGGCATGCCAAAATATATGAGAGCTTGCAACGCAGTTATGTGACGGTCTTTCTCGCCAATCCATCATGCAGAAACATTCGAGTTCACACAAGCGTGTGAACGTGAACTAAAACGACGGAGAAACTACGACGCACGCTCTGGCGATTGACAGCGTGCGCACAAGCTTTTTGGGCTTCGTGCTGTCCTGATTGTCCAGCTGCAGTTACTACTTCTGTGCCAGATCCTCGTGAAGCAAAGTATAGCTAAAATTTGCATACGCGGTTGCCTCATGTGCAACGATTGCAATCTCGTGGAGCATGTCAACTCTGGCGATATCCAGAAACACTTGCCTATAACGATACCTATGAACAGCCACTTGAACACGAGAGCACCGGAGCTAATTTTTCAAGGAAAATATCGTGTTTCCATTTTGCAGCCTGTATACAATTTTACAGAATATGGACGTCGAGAGCCTTTCTTGACGCACGCACGTGGATGTGAAGGAACAACGGGGCGGCACGCCGCAGCGAAACTAACATTTTGCTTTGTGCATGCGGGTTTGCTCAGCCTACCAGCGAGGTGGCCAGTGTGTCACGCCAGCAGTTGTCGCTACAACCAGAGTGCGGCATTATCGTGCCGCAAAGGCGGAACTGGGAGCAAGTAAAGAAACCGTAGCGCGCGCCGAGATTGCAGCATTCTTTACAACGAGCAGCCATATCTGCAACGCCAGGGAATGTGTATTGGGTCTTGTGTTCCTCCTATATTGTGCGACATTTTTTTGTCTTTTGTTGATAGGTCTTTAGAGCAGATTTTTAATGGGGGGCAGGTTTTAAAAGTATTTAGGTATGTTGATGATTTTTTATAGCTTCTAAACAATAAGGGTGACTTTACATCCCCTGCTTTTATTTTAGAAGCTTTTAACAACCAAGGCCAAGGGCTTGTTTTTACCCATGAACTTCCTGACGACACAGGCCTGCAGTTCTTAGATTTAAAACTGTCTTTTGAGTTGGCCACGTCTGCTGGTTCTATCAACTTATGGCAGACACTGTCCAAAAACCATTTCTCTACCTAGCGGCCGCAGCCACTCAGACAGACCTCAAATGGCAGCTGGAAAAAGGCTTTCTCTTTGAGTTTCCGCGTAACAAGAACATGTTTTCTCGTACATTTGAATTACAATCCGAAGCTATCATGTCTGCTAAAAAAAGGTAAATAAGAAAAAAAAGGGTAAGGAGGAAGGTGAGTAAGAAGCAAGGGAATAAAAACCTGCGTGTTCCTTTTTTCTCCTCTCCTTTCCCGATATCTACTTATCTTTATTGTTTTAGTTCTTTTAAAGTCCCTCACCGATACCTTCCAAAGTCCCAAACAGTGGGATACCTTTTTCGGCGCCACGATCATACGGGGTCGCGCCTATAATGTATACCGCCATGACGACGCCTACGCCGAACTAATGAGGCTAACGCACCTCAAAAGACCAAGCGCTGCCCTCCAACAACCCCCATCTATTGCTCCCAGACTTCGTGTCGCCATCATAACGCCTTCAAAACTACCCGACGCATTGCTGTTACGCTACTTAAGTCGTTCTTTCAACTCATGCCCTTTTGTTGCTCGCGCGCTGACCGGCTGTTCTAAAATCACAAACGCATGCCGCCTAGGACACTTCTGAAGGCTGCCTATTCTTTCGCTCCCCGAACACTTTCGTATGCCATTCTTTTTCTTTTTTTTTCTGCCACCTTACCACTCTCCCGCTGTTGTCCCCTCAGATTAAAAACCACGCCTAGAGAGTCTCTCCTTTTACATTACAGCATGCCCCCACTGACAACGAGAGCACGTGACGTCGCTCTACTAAACCGTTAAAACCAACCTGCTGACGATTAAATCGCCACATTTGACGAAGATAGGTCCTATATCGTAACGTTGGCCAGTCTTTTTGAGGTACCTTATCCCTGTTTATAGCCTTTATACAGAGTACGGGCAACTTTGCTTTTTACGCCTTAGGTGTTTGTGATCTCCCTACTTTTCTGCCACCATACTTTCAATCGCCTCTTACTAATCTCTGTTCCGTAGATGTTTACTTTCCTCCTGCTATCGTTGAACCCAAGAGCTTCAACGATGTTGGAGGACCCTAATCCGACCGCTGGGCAGATACCTCCCCATTCTACTAAAACAGGTTCCATCACATCCGCAGATTTAACGCAGAAAACACACGCTTCTTTTTGCTTGTTGTACCTCGCCTCGGCGTAACCGAGCGCAGGATGAAAGAGCGAAAACGGATCACAACGGCGAATGAAAAAGAGACCTCTCGTCCCCGCGAGAGCACTCTTCGATTTCGCGGGGGCGAGAGCGAAGAAAGCGCAAGGAGGAAAGTGGAGGCGGAGGCTACAGTGAAATCATGAGGCGGAAAGCGGAGGAGCGGAGGGCAGACGGCCTGCGCATGAGCCGAGTTGCCGGAAGCCACGGAGTCCGCAGCCGTGTGGGTGATCGCACCTGCGCTTCCGAGGAGGGAAGGGGGGCAGGGTGGCGTGAGGTGGGAAGGGCTACGCTCGTCGGCGGCGTCAGCTACTGAAGTCATTTCCTGGTACCAATAGTACCAGCGTATGTGACGGGGATCACTACTCCTGCAAGGGGCAATGGCGAGCGGCTACCAGTAAGGCTCGATGTGAAGCTCCATTTGGTGTTGTCGCCGCTGACACTGGTGGCACGATTTCCCCACGTCGAAGGGCCGCTCTCATCTTTAGTGGGACGAAAGCGTGGCAAGAAAGCGTAGTGCCGCGCCAGACCGGCTTTGCGGCGACAATAGACAAGAACGGGTGCGCACCGCGAGTGGCGCTGCTGGATGGATGGATGGATTGGATGGATGTTATGAGCGTCCTTTTTGAACTGGGTGGTGGGTTGCGCCACCAAGCGCTTGCTATTATACTGCCTAATGTCCTACCTAGGTTAAACAATAAAAAAAAAACACACTATCAACTACCACACCCAAATTTTCTGATCCCCTAGTGCGAACTGTGTTTTTCTTCGTCTCCGTATTTTGTCGTTTCCCTACTTTGCTGCGCCGGCGTAAGAGCGCCGCATGCGGGGCAAAATTCATCTAGCGGGTGTGCGCCTCTCTCATCTCTCGTTCGAACTGCCTTGATTGCCTCTTGCACTGCGCGTTTTTGGGCCCGTTTCGTACCGCGCACGGTGTGTGCCTACACAGGCAGGTACCCAAGGGGGGGCCCGGGGGGGCCCGCCCCCCCCCCGAAATCAAGTGGCATATCCCCCCCCCTCCCCACCCACGCCACCACTCCTCACACATTCCGAAAGCGCCGCCAGATTAATGTTGAGACTTGGCAGCTGTTCATCGGTCAGCCTTATGCTGCCTTTTTCACTCCTTTTAGATGGCGGTAGTTATCGGCACCTCTTGTAATGTGAAGGACAGTTTTCTCATAGATTCCGCACCCACGCGATTAACTCGAGATGCGTTCAGTTGTCACCATCTATTCAACCGTCACGCGCATAGCTGTTGCTTTTGTTAGTTCAACCTTCTTTGTTTAGGCTGATCCTGGGACCAGGAGAGGGATGCGGCTGTTACTCAGCTGGTCTGTACTCTCATGGAACAAGTTGCGGCCGGAGAAAACGCCAATTGCGTTTAACTTTTCCCTTTGCGTCATTATTTCCTTGAGTTACGGCTCGCCGCGACGCTGGCAGATGCCCGGAACCATATACACGTGATATGGGTTAGATAAGGTGGGAAATAAAATGATGTGAAAGAGCGTCCATCATGAAACCCTGCAATAACCCTTAAACCCATAAGCAAGATGACTGTCGCCCGTTACTTCGTCTGTTTTTCCTTAATTGTATAGCACTTTTCTTGCAAAATTGGAAACTGGAAACAAAAATTGCAAGGAGTTGAGAAATTAAGCGATCTACTGAGCCAACGCAACAACCAAACTGCAAGCAAAAGCGAATAATAAAAATGTTAACCGTTGTTTATGCGAATATTTATGGATCAACATCTTTTTATTTTAGAAGGAAGTAGAGAAAACGCCGCCGGAAGTGGAGAATAATTACTTGCTTTGAATGCTTCTACAGTTATCGGTCGAACCGCCTCACGTAGCCCCTTCTCTGCTGTGCTTATGTGGGTGTTTTTCTAACCTTTCTCTGTGAGCGCAGTACGTCTAGAATCGCAGAGTCCTGCGCTCTACGTGGTTGTATGGAACTGGCGGCCATACAGCGTTACGCAATTCGCAGAACTGTCAAAACTGATCCACAAGGCGAAAATAACTGATATTCGAAACTATAACATGAGAAAGACTGAAGAAGCCGTAAAAAAAATGAACGCAGCCTGAAATCAGTAAAAACGAAACCTGGCGTAGGACAAACCATGATGTATGCACTAAAAGATAGGAGGGACAATATCATAAGCAATCTCGAAAATACAGTAAAAACAGCGGAAAAATTGTAAGCTGATTTGTATACAGTACCCAGAGGAGTCACGATACCTCACTTAGAAACAGTAATGAACAGGATACAGAAACTCTCCTATAACAAGCGATGAGGTCAGAAGGGCCCTGCAAGACATGAAACGATGAAGAGCGGGAGGAGAAGGTGGGATAACAGTCAATTTAATCAAAGATGGAGGAGACATAATGCTTGGAAAACTGGCGGCTCTTTATACGAAGTGTATATCGACTGCAAGGGTCCCAGAAAATTGGAAGAATGCAGACAATATATTAATCCACAAGAATGGAGACGTTAAAGAATTGAAAAATTATAGGACCATTAGCTTGCTCCCAGTATTATGAGATATTTACCAAAATAGTATCCAATAGAATAAGGGCAACAGTGGATTTTGTCAACCAAGGGAACAGGCTGGCTTCAAGAAGAGATACCTTACAATGGATCACATCCATGTCATCAATCAGGTTATCGCGAAATCTGCAGAGTACAATAAGCCTCTCTATGTGGTTTATATAGATTACGAAAATGCATTTGATTCAATAGAGATACCAGCAGTCTAGAGGCACTATGTAATCAAAGACTACAGAACGCTTACGTAAAAAGCTTGAAAAGTATTGCTACATGTGTGTGGTATTTGTTTGTTTGAACGAGGTGCGTGGGCGCCATCACTCCAGAAAAGAGGAGGAAGAACGAACTGGGCTCGCGCTGTGAATCCGACCGGTCAGTGCTGCAACCGTTGTTGTAAATATAATCTGTAAATAGTTTTTCGTCTTACTGGCTCGTCCTTCGCGTAAGAATATATACAGAGGTTCTACAGCTACCTTAATTCTACACAAGAAAAGCAGGGAGATACCTATAGGGAAATGGGCCAGACAGGGAGACCCACTTTCTCCAAAGCTATTCACTGCGTGCTTAGAAGAATTCAAGCTATTAAACTGGGAAGGCTTAGGACTAAAGATCGACGACAAATATCTCAGCAACCTTTGGTTTGCCGATGACATGGTTCTAATCAACAACAATGCAGACGAGTTACAACAAATGATTGGAGACCTTAACAGAGAGAGTGTAAGAGTGGGGTTGAATATTAATATGCAGAAGATGACGATAATGATAGATAGCCGGGCAAAGGAACAAGAGATCAGGATCGCCAGTCGGCCACTAGAGACTGTGAAGGAGTACGTTTACCTAGGTCAATTAATCACAGGAAACCCTGATCATGAGAAGGAAATTCACAGAAGAATACAAATAGGTTGGATCGTATACGGCAGACATTGCCAGCTCCTGACTGGAAGCTTACCATTATTATTGAAAAGTAAAGTGTGCAATCAGTGCATTTTGCCAGTGCTGGCATATGGGGCAGAGACTTGAGAATGAGTTAAGAACCGGGCAAAGAGCGATCGAACGAAGATTGCTAGGCATAACGTTAAGAGAGAGAAAGAGAGCGGTCTGGATCAGAGAGCGAACGGGTATAGACGATATTCTAATTGACAACAAGAGCAAAAAATGTAGCTGGGCGGGTCATGTAATGCGCCGGTTAGATAACCGTTGCACCATTAGGGTTACAGAATGGGTACCAAGAGAAGAAAAACACAATCGAGGACGACAAAACACTAAGTGGAGCGATGAAATTAGGAAATTCGCGGGCGCTAGTTGGAATCGGTTTGCGCAGGACAGGGGTAAATGGAGATCGCAGGGAGAGGCCTTCGTCCTGCAGTGGACATAAAACAGGATGATGATGATAATGATGATAATGATGGTGGTGGTGGTGGTGGTGGGCCCCCCCGGAAAAAAAACCCTGGGTACGTGCCTGTGCCTACATGTGTGTGCGTGGACGTTTTATTCGAAGGACGACGTACACGCTTACATTTGCCTTTAAGAAGACCGGTACGCTTGGCTATTACATTTATGGCTGCAATGCGGTGAAAGGACAGCGTCTGCTTAGCAATATAAGTGACGTTGAGCAGGTAATTGGAAACGACATCATATGTGCCGCCGGAAAAATCGTCGGCATATACGATGCGTGTTAGCTAAGGTCATTTTTGCAGTTTCCCACGATATGTTTGCTACGAATCCGTGTTCTCTCTGATGGCGACAACGGATTTCCATCGACACTGCGCGGATATAAACAAAATATATCGCCGCATAGTACAAGTACGACATGAGCACACAACTTTATCTAGTACGTCCCCTACAATATAACATAGAGGCAGCAATGTAAGAAGCTTAGCCATTCTTCAACAGCGCTCAAGAGACGGAAGTTGAAAGTATAAATAATCATTTCTGCTTCAGCAATGCCGGCGCGACCAAGACGCGGGCGTGTATCGTCCAGTAACTCGATCGATCGGTACAGTGGTGATGCAGGAATGAACTCCGGTCATGTTCAATGCATCGTGCACATATTCAATTTCTCGGCATGCGTGAACTTCGGCCACTGCTAGCGCATACAACAAACATGGTTTTCATTCTTGGCCAGCCCATACACAAACGAAACACGAGAAAGAAGACAGGACAAGCGCTGGTCGAACAACTGAAAGCTTTTATATGAATAAAAGGAGTGTGTGAGTGAGTGAAAAACTTTATCAGCTCTAGATTCGCTGGTCTTCTGCGGTCTTCAGATGGAATCGTCCATCTTCTAACACAACGGTCGGTTGCCCTTAGTCCAGGGCTCCGCTGGATGCTGCTGCCAGTTGTGCTCGCCGAATCAGACCTTCTTGGTCGACCTGGCGATCGCTGGAGAGCACTCCCTCCCATTGTTCCGCACTCGGGTTTGGTATAACGGGTGCCACGTCTATCTTCTGGCATGCCCACGTTATGTGATACAGCGTGGGTGTTTCGTGGCACCAGGGGCATTTGTCATTGTATTGTGTCGGATAAATTTTGCTGAGTACGTGTAGGTTCGGGTAAGAGCCCGTTTGTAGCTGCCTCCACGCGACAGAGTCCTCTCTGCTAAGGGAGCTGTGCGGTGGTGGATACCGCTTTCTGCAGCCCTTGTAGTAATTTAGTATCGCCGAATAGTCTTGGGGTACAGGTTCGGTCTCCTCGAGGTCGCCTACGTGGGATGCTCGGTAATAAGTGTGCCCTCGAGCTATCCTGTCCGCCTCTTGGTTCCCTGCGACTCCCGTGTGTCCCGGCGTCCATACTATTGTATGCCTAATTGGTTCTTCTTTTGTTTGTCGTTGTGTTATGTGGTCTCCGGAGCGGAGTATGCGGAGCGCTCCGTGCCCTATTCTGCCGCGTAGGTAGTTGCGGCACGCTGTTTGCGAGTCTGTAAGGATTGTTAAAGACCGTTTAGAACGATATCCCTCCGCTGCCGCTAGAGCGACGGCCGCTTCTTCAGCCTCGATTATCGTACAGCCTTGTAGTGATGCGCTGGTGATCTCGCGTAGGTTCGAATCAATCACCGTTGCTACCGCGTTGCTGTTGCTCTGCCCCGCTGCTCTGGCGTATGTGGCTGCGTCCACATATACCGTCGTTTCTTGGGGTGCTAGTGTTTTTTGTAGGTATTCAGCCCTCGCTTCTCTGCGTGCTTTGTGGAGGTTGGGATCCATGTTCCGGGGTATGGGTGCTACTTTTAGAGTGTTGCGATACTCGTCCGGAATTGTTTCGGTCCTCTGGATCTCTTGCAGTTGATCGGCGCAGCCTAGTTTCTTCAGGAGCTCCCTGCCAGATGGGGTCTGCTGTAGTCTGCGTTGTTGGGAGACTAGTTGCGCCTCTTTCAATTCGTCGAAGGCGTTGTGTAGTCCTAAGGCTAGGAGCTTTTCGGTTGAGGTGTTCTGGGGAAGGTGGAGTGCGGTTTTGTAGGCTTTGCGTAGAATTGCGTCCACCTGTTGTACTTTACTCTTGATGGGATTGTAGTATGGGAGGCTGTATGCCACTCGGCTGACAACCAAGCTTGTGACCAGCTTGAGTGTGTCCTCCTCTCGCATGCCGTGGCGTTTGTGTGAGATGCGCGTGATCATGCGGGCCACTTGTAGGGTGGATGCCTTGAGTAGGGCGAGGGTGTGGGTGCAGCGTTGGTTTGACTGTATCCACATCCCCAGGATTCTGATGAGCGTCTTTTCCGGTATCGGCTTGCCCTCGAGGTAGACGTTGAGCTTTAACTCGTCGCTGGTGGGGACTGTGCGGTTTTGCTTTCCTCTCCAAACTCTCAGCAGCTCGGACTTCTCAGTGGAGCAGGCTAGCCCTCTTGCTCTGACGTAGTCCTCTACGCAGGTGGCTGCCTCTTGTAACTTCTCTTCTTTCTGTCTGAGCGAGCCTGTGTTAACCCAGATGGTGATGTCGTCGGCATACATGGCATGGTGTATGCCGTCGATTTCTTTTAACTGTTTTGCCAAGCCAATCATTGCTATGTTGAAAAGCGTGGGGGAGATGACCGACCCTTGAGGCGTCCCTTTGTTTGGAGTAAAGAACTTCTCTGATCGGAGCCCTCCGAGGCCAATCGTTGCCGTTCTGTTTGAAAGGAAGGCTTTGACGTAGCCGTAGACTCTTCTCCCGCAGTTCAGGTCATTCATGCCCGTGAGGATAGCTTCGTGGCTTACATTGTCAAAAGCCCCCTTGATATCCAATGCCATTATTATATTCTCCCCGCTCCTGGGGACGTTCCCGAGTACTTCTTCTTTGATTTGAAGCAGTACGTCTTGGGTCGATAATTTTGCTCTGAATCCAAACATGCTGTGGGGATACAGTTCCTTGTCCTCCATGTACTGTTGTAGTCTCAGCGTCACCACTCGTTCGTGCAGTTTTCCCAGGCAAGATGTGAGCGAGATCGGTCTGAGGTTCTCAATTTGCAGTTTCTTGCCCGGTTTAGGAATCATCACTACCTCCGCATGCTTCCACTCCTCGGGGACGGTCTCAGCTTCCCAGTGTTTGTTGAGAAAGTCGGTAAATTCTGCGACTAACTCTTCACTAAGGTTGCGGATGAGTGCGTTATTTATCTTGTCTGCACCCGTGGCCGTGTTTCTGGTTGTGTTTCGAATCGCTGCGTAGACCTCTTCTCGCGTGATGGGTCTGTCCAGGTTAACGTTTTCTCTTCCTCGGTAGCGCTCTGCGTAAGCTGCTGGGTTTGTGTCCCCGAAGCATTTAACGCGCACCTTCTCCAGGAGTTCGGAGTCTGGTCCCTCGTACTGGTGGATGAACCGGTAGATGGTTTTGTTTTCTGCCTTGGTCTTGGTCGGATCTATGAGAGCTTTGAGGATATGCCACGTCCTCGCTGTGTTCAAAGTTCCGTTGAGGGAGTCGCTGAATTGTTGCCAATTTTGCCTTGCCAATTGCGCCGCGTACTCCTCTGCTTTCGCTGTGACTTCTGCGATCTTTATCTTTAGCTTCCTGTTGTATTTTTGTTTCTTCCACCTCTTGGTGAGCCCGCGTCTAGCTTCCCACAGCTTGAGCAGTCTGGCGTCTACCTCGGGCGTCTGCGTCGTTCGCGTGATTTCTTTGGTGTACTTGCGCTGTGTTTCAATGAGAATTTTCCCCCACTCTTCTATCGATTGGATCCCGTTCTCGGCGAGATTCCTATCGCATGCCTCTCGAAAAGCGCTCCAGTCCGTAATTTTTGCCGATCCCAGCTGACGCCTTAGCCTGTCCGAAGTTACTTGTGTCTTGAGTATGTAGTGGTCACTACCTAGGTTCTCTAACAGGTTCTCCCACACTGCTTGCTCCGCTCCTCGTATGAACGTGAGGTCGGGGCATGTGTCGGTGCTAACGCTGTTTCCGATTCTGGTTGGAGTGTCTGGGTCTGTGAGTAGTTTGCAGTTGGTGTTCTCTGCTGCCTCCGCTAGCGTTTTGCCTTTTGGGTTTGCTGTTTGGTATCCCCAGCTTTTGTCCATGGCGTTAAAGTCTCCTAGGATGATTAGCGTGCTGTCTTTCGCTAGTTTGCGTGCGCCATGGAAAAGCTCGTAGAATTTGGCCTTCCTCTGTTTCGGAGGGCTGTATGCATTTACAATAAATATACTGCCCCTCTTTCTTTTCTTCTTGGGTATAATTTCTACAATCACGTGCTCTACGTCGGTGTCGGCTATCCTGTCGTGGCTTATGGCGATGAGTGCCTTGCTGACTAGGGTAGCCGTTCTTCCTTTCTCTTGAGTCTCGTAACACGTGTATCCGGCGAGTGTTGGTGTCGTGCCCGTCTCTTGAAGCGATATGATGTCAGGCGGTGCTTGTTGCGTGTGAATGTATTGTTGGAGGAGGCCCTGCTTCTTACGGAAGCCTCTGCAGTTCCATTGCCATATATCTAAGCTTTCTTGCTTGCTTAAAGTTGTACTGGCCATGTTTAAGCCTCGGTGTTGTTTGCGGATGTGTCGGCGAGGGATGCCAGCGCGGGGCGGTGGTAGGCCTTCTCTCTAATGTTCTCGGTAAACTTCTGCTTGCGGATGCTGCTCCGGAGCTCTGTGACTTGTAATTGCACTTGCTGCATTTGTTGCTGCTGTTGCTGCATCATCTGCTGCATCATTTGCTGAATCTCTGCTTTAAACGTGGCGAAATCCTCGTTGCCTGCTTGCCATGGGGCTTGGGTTTGTACGGTCTGTGGGTGCGCAGGGCTGTTCGACCTAAGGTCTCGCACTGCCTTCGTTAGCTCTGCTATTTGGCGTTCTAGCTCTTTCTGCTTAGCGCGTGATAGCTCTAATTCACGTCTCAGCGCTATTTTCTCCGCGTCCTCCTGTCTAGGCTGTTCGCGGTGGCTGCTTGTGTTGTTCTTTTCGTTAGCTACCCCACCCGAGTGCGGAGCAAACCAAGTGTTTTCGGCTCCCCAGCTCAACTTGACGCCGCCGCTCTTTCGGGTAGGCTCCTTCTTCGTCTTCTTCTTCTGCTGCTGCTGCTGCAGCTGGCCTGCTCCCTTAATGGCCAGGGGCGGCAGGGGCGGGAAGGACCGTGACCGGCTCCGTGAACGGCTTCGCGACGCCCGGGATCTCGAACGGCTCCGCGAAGTCTCCTCCTCCGAGCTGAACCATCGCGGCTTCTTGCCGCGGTCGTCCCGGCTGCGACGTCTGCTCCCGCGTCCGCCGCCGTTGTTGTCGCCGTTGGCCTTGCCTCGCAGGTCCCTGGCTTTCTTTAGTCGGTCTTGGCACTCCCGCGATCCGGTAGTGTGGTTGCCTCTGCAGATCAGGCATCTGGGGGTACACTGGTGATCCTTTGGCGGGTTCTGCATCCCGCACTGTTTGCAAGCCTTGGCGTCCGGTGTGGGGCACACGTCGGAGCGGTGACCTTGTTGGCAGCAAACGTAGCAGATTTGTCTTGTGGGCCGGTACGGGTAGCACTTGTACTCGGCTCCGCAGTAGATGACGTGTTTCGGTGTGATCGGTCCGTCAAAGGTGATGACGGCCGTCTTGGTCTTGCCTAATCTTCGGGCGCTGTGAATGGTGACACCCTGTGTGCGCGTCCACAAGTCGGCTTTCAGTTCCTCCGGTGTCGCGCCGGGGTCCACTCCGTGTATCACGCCACGCCGGGTGTTTTCCGGTGCGGCCACGTAAGCGTTCACGTCATATGAGCGTCCCTCGAGCGTGAGGCTAGTGATGCGCCTCGCGAGCTGGGCGGCCTCCTCGTTCGGCGTGCTCACGATTATTATGTTGGACCCTGTGCGGAGCCTCGTGATCAGGTCTCTTCCTTCGAACTTGTTGCTGCATGCCGCGGCTACGGCCCGGGCCACTTGAAACTGCTGGAGCGACTTGACTACGAGTCCCTTCGGTCGCAAAATAATCTTGAAATCGTCTCTGGGGAGCGGGGGCAGCCTCTGCCTAGACTGCCGCTGCGCTCCTTTCCCGTCTTTTTTCAGCGCGCCGGAAGCTGGCGCGCCAGCTGTCGGCGGTGGGGCCGGGGAATTCCCGGCGCTGCTGGCGTTCCGTCCGTTCTTCCTTTGTCGATTCTTTTGGCGTTTGGTCATAACCAATTCCCAATTTGCTTCGTCTTCTTTGTGAGTGTCTTGCTGCTCCTGCATGGCGGAGTCCTCGATATCCCCGTCCGCCGAATTCTCGGAGTCGGAGGCGCCGAGGTGGTCGTCGTCCATCTCTTGTGCTTCTAGCAAGTTCTGGGCTAGTCTACTCGTCGATGGCTCAACATTAGGATATTTCGTGGAGCGGGAGTCGGGTCCAGGCTGCATCGCTATCGCTGAGCGGGCCTGGCTGCCCGCAAACGCCCGTAGTCGTGCTAAACCTCGGTAGGCTTAGCGGCGAGCGTTTCCCGTCAAAGTCCGGTAATTTGCCAAAATGATCCTACCGTCTTGAAATCGGTGTCCGGCTGATCCAGCTTGTTAGCTCTCTCAGATCCAACCCAAAAGTTGGCGGCCCGGTGGGTCGAGATAGTCCGTGAGGGTAGGAATCTACGAAGCCCATGCGACGAACGTCCGCACTGCTCCGCTTCTTCTTCTTCCTCTGAATAAAAGGAGTATATACCGAGTAATCATGAAATTCATGTGGGTTACATATAAAAACCGCCATACACTCATGAGTGATCAATGAACAAGCTCACTTCGTTTGCCAGTTGTTTACTTCGTTCGGTGCACCGCAGTATTCCATGTCGATCGTTTGCTTTTTTCGTACATTTTCTTGTGAATCGGCGGAATTTCACTTGTGGCATCAACCCTTCCGTGTTTACATTGCTGTCGTGAGTGTTAACAACACAATAATAATTTCCGGTCATCCGAAGAGGCGCCTTCGCAAGCAAGAGACGTCTCGCTCGCAGCGCGAACTGAACGCGGGCGCGACCGTGAACATACCAACATACACCCGTTGGAGGTGATATCGTTTCGCCAGGGGAGAAACGAGCGCTGGCATCTAGGATGGAACTTGGCATGCGGACGTCTATGGCTACGATATGACGCCAGAGTGCGCGCGTCCATTGTATGGAAGCAAACCGCTGCATGAGCGGAAATCTACGATGGATTCTGCGAATTGTTCCCACGCTTCACCCACGCGCTGCCTCTCGCGATCTCCCGACTAGCTTGGCAGGCGCGCCACACTTCACTCCGTTTGCAATGTGCCGCACGAGACAGATTGTCCGCGCCAGCCATGCCACTCACAGCATTCTCTTCCTAATATAAACCATGCACCTATATAACCACACTACAGTATATTGGCCCTACGATACGAAAACACGTATATAGGTGCGCTCAAATTTCGCATTAGGGAGTATCGAAATCATTGGTGAATTTTTTCTGCTGCTTCCAACAGAGCTTTCTTAGTTTTTGCTCCTAGTTCATTAGTCGGCCTAATGGCGACCTCGTCTAACCCTGTAATGTAGCTGCGCATTTAGGAATTTTCTCTTTGGCTATCGTTGAAATTTCTCAGCATCAACTCCTTTCCCATCTGCTTTTCTTTCGTGCTCTTTGATTACGATAGCAATTCTATGGACACTTCAGGCGTCAGCGCAGGCGTCGCCGTGAGTTTCCTTAACAAATCCAAAGGTGATAAAATCGTCGCCGCGCGCTGTTCGCTGTATGCGCGAGAGAAAGCGTGCTATGAGCCGGCGAACGCGGCGCAATCTCGAGTGCGCGAGCGAGGAAGGCGGGCCGGAAGCGCGCCCTCTCCTGTCGCGCGCGACGCACGGGCGTGAGCCGAGGCAGGGAGATGTTCTCCGACTGCTGCTGTTTACGGCGCGGCCTTGTGGGCGCCGTATTGGCGGCGAGGAGTTACGGAGTCGCCATCTATCGGAAGCGCCTCGCTGGCGTAGTATGAGGAATCACGTGACGCGCTCCTCATAGGTTTTGCTGTCAGCGCTCACTGAAAACACCACGCGCGAGCTCTCCCGGACTTTCTGTAAGTACTTTCGAAACGAGAGAAGTTTCTTACTGTCTAAATAATATTCTTGGGCAAACTGAACGCATACAATTGTTTAAAGACGCTATCTCTTTACCGAATACGCACAGCGAACGCCACTGCGCGCGGTCGCCGCGATGGAGTCTCCAGAACCCGCTTCTTGCGTGAAAGGTAGGTAAACGCTGGGAGCAAACTATGTGAAATATGTTCTCATAGTGTTTGTATAACTAAATGGAGTGTAATAGAACGAAGCCTCAATGCAGCAATCGCGCAGATTCGCAGCTACCGACTGCGCGTCTGCATGCTTGTCCGCGCACTGTGTCGCTTTCTCCGCGCGCGCGTTTTCGCACCGTGCCATGAGCTTTAGGCCGCAGAATATGAGCATTTGACAGTATACAAGCAACCATTGTTGCGTGGGAGCTATCAGAGCTGTTCAAAAATAATTTCATTGTAGAGACTTCGACGCCTACGGGGACTGTGATGTGCCGACGCGACGATTCAGTCTTTTTTTTCTTCTAAATTCTTTCACCTTTCAATACTATTTCTCGAGTTGCGTCGCAATGTATGTTTATCGGTGTTCTCACCGTGCAATTTCCCGCTGCTCCTTTTTTGTAATCCAGTGCATTAATTCATAACACAAACATGACCATATGCCATGCTTTATTTAAATGTGCTATCTTACCGCTGCCTTTCCACTCCACTAAACTTGCCAGTATCTATAGTATCGACAAGTTCATAGACCAAACCGTCATGGCATTAGTCGGGCAGCGGACTCGGGCGAGCGTCTCAGTGCGCGTTTTCAGAACATCGCAGACCGGGCGCCGTAGCAGAAATCTTCCTCGCGTCTGTGCTTGCTGCATACCCGAGTTGTAGCCGATGACTGTTTGCCGGATTTATGTTTCGCGTGCCAAGCTTCATGCAGCTTCTTGTCCTGCGGCTACGTGTGAAAAAGGCTGACACCGGCCTCCATTACGTGCGTATGGCCCTGCGGCACCGAGCAGTAGCCTACCATGTTGCACGCCTTCAAAGGAAGCTGTTACCTATTGTAGTGCTTTCTAGCGTTGTAAAGGAGACACTAGAAGCGGGAAAATTTCGCCACTAAATGAGGACCGCAGCGTACGAGGGAATTTAAACTCGTTTTCAGCTCGCTTCGGCGCACCCGAAGCAGCCGACGCGGCCGCTATGTCCACGTGATCCCTCCTAGCACGTCACGCCGATGGTGGCGCCAGCTTTTCCAGTGGTGGAGCTCGAGGCCATATTGAAAGCGATCGACGACTTGGTGAAAGTGCGCGCCTGCATGGGCCTCATCTACAAAGCATTCTGCCATATTCGCAGAGTGCACGTAGTGCCGGTAGCTACGTAGCTACGGCAGCTACCGTAGCTATGCGCTGTGCTTTCCACATTTAGGTCACGTAGAAGCGAAGGGTGTACCAAGGTCAATTAGCTCGCCGCTGCTGCCGCAATTCCTCAGTCTAGCATATTGAAATAGTGTTTCCCCGCTGATCGAGCGAGATCTGTTCATGTTTCCTGGGCACGTGTGACACCGTGCTTGTTAAGTTAATTAAAACACGTTTGCGGGCTATTTGGTAAGAATCCATGGTAGAATGTATAAGCGCCACTGAACAAGGGCGTAGAAAGAAACTACAAACAGAGACAGCTTACAGACAGAGACAGCGCTGTCTCTGTGTGCCTGGTTTATTCTACATCCTCGTTCAGCCGCGCTTACATATTCTATTACGGTTAATGTAATTAGTAAGCGAATGTTTACAAGTTTGTACAGCCAATAAAACTAATAGTCTTACGTCGTACAGCTAGCTGTCTGGCAATTTCCTGTCACAAACCGTGCTTCACCTTTTGGGCGAAACTGCAACATGTTCTTTCTCAAATACCACTTCGTTATTGCCTTGGAAAATTTTAGGTGTTCTTTATGAGATGTAGTTTAATGCCGCGTCCCCTACCAGTTTGTTTCCATCTTTGTCAAGAATATGTGGTTGTATTGTTCCAGACTTCATATCTAATAGGTTTACGTGGTGCCAAAATATTCTAGGTGCGGCCTTACTTTTCTCATGTAATTCTGGCAACCAACGTTCACTTTCTCCTTTTATCTCTGGTTGAACCAGTATTCGAACCATTGATTTTTTTTCTCCCGATATCTTTCCCATTTTCTGTCTACTTCATAGGGCGGCAACTGCGCATTTTTGCGTGCCTATGCTTTCGTGATGCTTTCTTCCACTCGGCGATCGTATCTCGTACCGCTCTGCTCCACCAGCTTTTCGGTTTCTTTGCTTCCTTTCCAATGAGAATGTCGCTTATTCTTAGGTATTTCTGTGGTAATTACACTGAGCAGCTGAATATATTCTCACTCCTCGGTTGGCCATTTGCAAAGTTCTTTCACCACTCTTGTGTTTATATTTGTTATTTTTTCAGCATTCAAATTCAGTCTGCCTCTTCTTGGCTGTCTGCAACTTGGCTGTCTAAATGTCTGTAACGGCTTCTGTAATGCAGTTGGAAGTTTGCACACGTCCTATGTACTTGTTCCTTTCGTGGTCTAGCTATACGGATACGAAAAACTTCATTAAAGGCATCCTGAGAGCGGACCGCAGTTTCGACCCTTTGCCTGAGGTCTTGTGGCCTGAAGTCTTGTGAGCTTTTTATGTGGTGGAGCAAAGCTTCTTCTCCGCAGATAGAAAGTTTTAGTGAATTTAGTGAAGGGGAATAGAGTGTCCCGGAACTCTTGAACATTGGACATAGAGCTGTCAAGTGTCAGCTCTGTGTCCCTTACGCTCTCAACATAAGAAGTTGATTATCTTCGTGGCTGACACTTATCCTTCTTATCCTTCTTTTTCTATTCTTTATGTCACCTTCATGATGTACTTATATGCTGCTTCTGCAAATGACGCATTTGGTTGCTAGTCAGCGCTCTGTCCTGTTTACTCGCTCGTCCTGTGTTGCGCTGTTCCTGTTTTTATTCTATTTGTTCTCTAGTTAGCTGCTCCTCAATCTCTAGCAACTTTTCTGTTCTTCTTCTGTCCTGCATGCTTATGAAGCCTATTGCAGGGCGAGATCTCTCGTTTGCTCCTTTTTCTGTTGTTGACGGCGATACTAGCCTGAGGTTCCCTTAGGGGACCTTCTTCTTCGTTACTACCTACCCTGGTCTCCTGAGCTCGTGTGGGCCGTATGTATGTTTCTCGTATGGCCCGTGAACCCTCCAAGCGACATGACCATGCGTTATCTCATTGCAGTGTTGGCGTGTGCTTTCTTTGGCGAGAGATGGCGGCCAACTCGGCCGCAAAGCTATACCGTCTGTGCATGTATTCAACCATCGTGTGCACCTTATTACGTGCATGTATTTGTCTCATGCTCTGATTGTTGTACATGCAGTGATATGAGCGTTTTTCTTTTTTGATACATTGCATCACAGTTACTCATTCATCGTCGTGTTAAAATGTACAAAATGTGGCCAGCCAGTAATAGCCAATATAGCCAGCAGTATGGGTAAAAAGTATGATGCAGATCTACTGCACTTGTGAGAATCAACATCAGCAATGGCCAAAGAATCTCTCTAAGTTAACGGTAACAACTATCTTTGTTTTCATGCAATGTTTGCTTACGCAACCTACAGGCCGCAAGTTTAATGTCATGTAGTATATACAGATGTCTGTGAACTGACTGAAGAGTCAGCCGGCCTAAGACTTGGCAGATTCATGACGCGTAGTAAAGGGCCCTACAACATTGAGCCGCCAATAACATGGCCTATCTAAACTTTTTACGACTGGTGCGAAAAACTTTTATATTAACTGGAGTGGTCCTAGTTCTAGTTGGGCTGGATTGTTAGCTGCATGACAACGCTAAAGAAGAAACATGCTGGCACCTTTAACACCAGCCTAGGAGCGGTGCATTATCTCTAGTGACTGTAGAAACGAAATATGCATATTAGACGAGCTGTCATGCGGCAATAAAAACACAGATTAACATATCTAGAAAAAGACGCCTACAGTAGGAGAAACTGAGAAACTTTCTCGGTGCATTAACCACATTAATTTCCTGGATGGCACAAGTGCATATCAATGTATCCTGTAGAACATTTGCGCAGTATACTGACTTTTACAGTAATATGGAGAAAGAAAGATACTTTTACTGATGTGTTATTTCTATTTCTTTTCCATACCTGAAGGATCTGAGCCGGGAGTTTCTACCGATGTTATGCCGCCCTTTCAGCCATATCCAATGACGCCCTGCTTTTACGGAAACAAAAGTAACTGTAGTGTTGGAGTGAAGAGGAGCTCTGTGCCTCGACAAGGCTCTGAAGACAGGCAGAATTGCCGAATTGCACCACTAATTGGCGAAGGAAGTGTACTTATCTTGAGAGGAAGACCGGGCTACGTGACATACAAGTGCAAGTTTGGCTACGGTAGCGCAACGAAATATATGGTGACTGCTTGCCAAGACGGCAAGTAGACACGGCCACCTCCACACTGCCTAGATTCAAAAGGTGGTTAAAAAGCTTGATAGCCATATTTTCGTTTATATACGCTGGTAAGCTACGAGAAAAGTATACTAGAGCGCAAGGTGCTTCTTTTATATTTCCAGCTGGCACACGTTTTAGTGTGGTCATTCATGTACCTATGACACATGTGATCTCAACGATGGCACATCTATCAAACACCTAATTGCAAGCTCGAAATTTCGGAAGAATCACGTAATATTCACGTTGTAATGTATATATAGACACTGCCTAAGCGACTAAAGTCAAAGCAAGGTTTCACAAAAAGTTCTGCTCTATGGAT
This sequence comes from Dermacentor albipictus, assembly GCF_038994185.2. Lineage (NCBI taxonomy): Eukaryota > Metazoa > Arthropoda > Arachnida > Ixodida > Ixodidae > Dermacentor > Dermacentor albipictus. The sequence goes on along the minus strand of NC_091823.1, from coordinate 147,573,022 downwards.
TTTGTAATGCTAAACGAATAAGCGCACCGGGCAGTGACATTGATACTGACAAAGTATTTCTCGGTGCATTACGTCGTCTACGCCTTCTGAAGGAAAGCGCGAGCGTTACGCTGCAGCAGCGCCTCTTTTCCCTGCCACAACGGTGACGTCACCAACTGTACTGCAACATTGCCTGAAGAGTTCCACTGGCTGCAAGGCTGCGGCTGTACAGGCGCAGCTCCAAAAAATATTGTGCTGGTTGAAGCTTGACCAAAAGGAAAAAAAAAGTATAGAGCGGGCTTTGGCACAAATTGTCGTCTAGTGGGAGATTGAGAACACGAAAGAATGAGAGTGAGCGAGTAGCTGGAGCTATAATAGGCACGGAGCAACGCGATACCACAGGGACCAAGAATAAGAAGACACATACATAGCGTCAGCTTTCAACTAAACGTTTTATTTGATCACGCAGGTTATTTATACAATGAGAGGTGATCTAAAATAAAACCAAGGAGACAAACATATAAAGATACAGTAAAGAACCCACACGTATGGTTAATGTAATCACATTGGACCTGGTCATTTCAAGGCGATAGCTTTAGAAACGTTATTTACTTATCCGACAAGGTCAATAACAGAAACCTCACACATTTTTTCTCTCGTTTTCTAGATTTCATACGCTTCAACAATCTCACGTGTCGTTCTGCCTTGGGCCTTAGAATGGTCGTGTTGTTGTAGACTGGGACACAGCCACAGCCTCGGCACTGGATTCCTAGATGTCCTGGCACCGCTTTTTCAACGTTGTACTGGTGTTCCTTAACTTTCTGGTTAAGGCACCGGCCTGTTTTACCTACGTACGCGTGCTTAAATGACAAAGATGTAGAATATACACCGCCTTGAATGGAATTTACGTGTTTTCCACGTGGTTTTATGACACTACCAGGTCTATCTCTCCACTCCGCACTAAAGGAGTACTGACACAAAAATTTCCCATCTTGGTATTACCGCTGCAGTGAGTAGCTAATTACCCAGTAATCATGGCACGAAACATCATTTGCTGCAGAGCACGACATGTAATTACTTGGCGTCTTGTTTGTAGCGACCAGTCCAAGTTTCGGTTTCAGAGAGCAACAAGCTGGCCAAAGAAAGAATGTAAACACAAGTGGACACGTGGTCGCACAAAACTGACGTACGCACGTCAGCGTGCTCGCCGTAGAGACTAAAGACGTCAATGCCTCTACGGTTCAGAAGCTCATCACCAAAACCGACAACGCTATTGGGCTCATCAGAATTGCCAATAGACACAGGGGCCTCAAGGAACATAATCTCATCAAACTCATACACGTGTTCGTCACCTGTCACTTCGCATACGTTGCGGCAATGCTCAATTGGACACGATCCGAAAGAGACAGACTGAATGCCCAAATCAGAAAGGTCACCAAGCAAGCCCTCGGCATTCGAACCAGCACCAGCAACGAGAAGCTGGGGTTCCTGGGCATGCACAACACCCTGGAAGAAATTGCCGAAGCCCAGCAGCGCGCGCAGCTTGCTAGGCTTTCGACGACGCCCCTGGGGCGGACGATCCTAGAGAAGGTAGGCTTTGCTCAAAGAGACACAGAAAAAGACTTTGCGGACCTCCCACAGGACATCCCCGCCAAGATCACGGTCCGCCCTATACCCAGAAACGTACAGTGCTCACGGAATGAAACGCGTCAATTTAGGGCTAAGTAATTCACATACTTTCGTTTACGCCGGCTGCAGTTCGTGTCACATAGACGTAATTCTGACGCGTACACCTGCATCGGAGTCCTCGTCACCTTTGGTGACCAAATTCCTAGCTACATGACATGGTGCTTTCGCGTACTATGTACATATGTAGGGTTCTACTAAATGCTCTGTGTCCTATTTCATTCCGTGAGCACTGTACACGCCGAAAACAACAGGGGCAGACGACAAACGAGAGGACAATTCCTTCTTAAGCAAGCCTTGGCGAACCGTGAACGCTAAGCTTTTGTGGACGCGGCGGCATACGCGTGAAACAAAGCTTTCGCAGTGGCGGTTGTGGACGGCCGCGGACCACAAGATATGCTGCCACGGTAATTGCAAGGAAGCCTGAACAGGCCGAACAGGTTGCGATCGCTGTTGCGCTCACCGACGATAATCTTTCCCATATCTACAGCGACTCCATAGCCGCTATCAGAGTTTTCCAAAAGTGCACGGTCTGCGTACAGGCTCTCAGAATTGTTTCAAAGAAAGAGATTAAGAACCATTTCATATACTTGTTCTCGGCACACTTAGGACCAATGATCGGCGACGTCCCCAACCTTAACGAGGCGGCACACGAGGCTGCGCGCACGCTTGCAGACCGCACGGCTTCACCCAACCACTCGGAGAATATAGAGGCGCCCACTACATACAATGAAATCACTAAACACTACTGCCTACACCGCATACAGTATAGCACGCCACACCGCACGCTCACTGTAGCTCAAGCGGTTACACTCAGAATGCTACAAACAGACACATGCCCCACGCAAAACAGATTACACCATTACATGCCTGAGCTCTACGAGAAGTCTTATTGCAGCAATTGCAATACATCCCTTAACGTACATCATTTACTCTGGCCGTGCTCGCAAGCTCACATAAACTCCGAACCGGACAAGCGCAAGTTTGAAAAAGCAATCCGGAGCGAAGAACTCACTCCCCAACTCTGGGCCTTCTAGCAGGTCCACGACGCCGCCAGGAAACTCAACCTCCCGGTTCCGTCGTGGGAGACACCCACTCCATGAGAGCCCAAAGCTCTCGTGGCCTGCAGGACCTGAATAAAGTTGATTTCCTTCCTTCCTCGCCGGCACGCGAGCTTCGTGTTGAGGATGATGATGATAGCAACTTTATTGTACCGCCGGATAAGGAAGCCCCTACTCCCCGTCCCCGGCACACAGGCCTTGGGGGACGCGGTTGCTAGTTCGTCCGCTACGTCTGCACGTGTTTTGCGATGTCCTCGCCATCATCATCGTCCTCGTTTTCGTCCTCCAGCGGCGACTATTTCCTGCAGGCGGGAGTTGCCGCTGTATTAGGGAGACATAGAGATTCTTGTTTGTGGAAAGAAAAATTGGGGTAAAGTGCAGCGCAGTAACTGTCTCTCAGTTGAGGACACCTCGACCACGCTGCACAAGTGGGAGAGGGAATTGAAAGAGGGGTGAAAGAGATGCGGCGGCGGCGGCGGCCCGAACAGCGCGCGTGGGCAAGTTGGTGGCCTTCGCTTATGTGGCGTGGTGACGCGCCTAGTCGTGATGAAGCAGTGCTTCCTGCGCGACGAGAGCCGCGTCACACATTTGACGTACTTTGCCGTCGATAGCTGGGAACTGGACGAGCAGGGCACGGAGTGCAGCAGCGAGAGCGGCTATTAGCGCGTCTCTGGAGTCGCCGTTCAGAGCGGTTGGAGGGCCGCGCGACGGCTCAGCTGCGGCTGTCTGGGTGCTGCGTCCACGCAGGGCGTCTCTGTAAGATCGGCCTTGCGGGGAGCGAGCAGACGTAGACGGAGCGGCTGTGCGCGGCTCGGTCGGTGCGGCGCCCGCTAGCTCAAGCGACACGGCCGCCTTTCTATCGCGCTGCCACTCGGGACAGCTCGGTTCGGTCGACGGGTGACGGCCGGCGCAATTAATGCAGCGGGGCTTCTCTGCGGGGCAGTCTCCTATGGCATGGGACTCACCACAGTGGAGGCAGTGGGCGTCGCGGAAGCAGGTGGCGCCGGCGTGGCCGAAAACGCCGCAGCGGTCGCATTGAAGTGGTCGGGGCAGACGAGCACGTAAGGCGCGCAGCTGTTTGAAGAGCCGCACGTTTGTCGGCACTACGCTCCCGACGAAGGTGATGGTGACGCTCGCGCCGGGGCCTCAAGGTTTTCTCGAACTGTGCGGGCGTCGAAAGAAGTGTCGACCCCATGGATGACACCCACACAGGAGGTGCTGTGTAGCGTCTTGGAGCGCACCGCCACGTCGCCGACGTTGCACACTTCGAGGAGGGGCGCCAAGTCGGCACCACGCGTCACGTCAGCAGCCACCACATTCCGGCAGAAGTTCACGCGAACGCGCCTCACGCCTGGCACAGAGGAGAGCTGGGCAGCGATACCATCCCGTGAGAGTGCGAGGAAAGTGGCTTTGCGCCCGATGGGACGATCGCGAGCGACACCGTCATCAACGGGTGGGGTGTGCGGCTCGAAGTCGACGAACCGTCGGTAACGGCGTCTCCTTCTTGCGGCTTCTTTGGGCTGTACCGCTATCGGCTGGCATGCTTGGGCGTCCTCGGCGGCCGCGAGGAGCAGCGGAGAGTTTTGCAGGATGAGCTCCCCTGTTCCCTCAGCAACTGGGGCAGGGGTGGGCGCTCTCGGCCGGCTCTCGTTGGACGAGAGGCCGTCAGCTGGATCGTCGTCGTTGACGGGAGCGGCCACCGCCGCCGAGCGCGAGCCCTCCTCCGCCGCAGGTGCGGTGGGCTCGGTGTTGGTGAGCGGGGGCGACGAGCAGGCCGCCAGCGACGAAAACGATGAGCAATCCAGCCGGGCAGGACTTGCCTCGGGCGAGGTGGTCGCATCCGTGCGGGAGGACGACGTAGTGTCGGCACCAATCATGCTTGCGGTTGGCAAGAAAAAAGTGCCGGCACTCTCGTTCGTGTAGCCGGTCGACGGGCAGCTGGCATCGTCATCGGTGGAGGCAGCGGAAGTGGGGGCCTCCTCGGTGGTGTCCGTTGAAGCGGATGGTGCGGCGTGGTGGCCGCTGGCAGTCGTCTTCGGCGCATCGAAAGGAAATGTGCGGAAGGGAGTGTTCACGGCAGGTGGGGCGCATGCGGATGGAGCCGCACTCCCTTGCGTAGGCGGGCATGATGGCGTGGAGCTCGTCGAGTCAGCCGACAGTGCTCGTAGCGAACGTGCTTTCAGCCCGCGCTTCCATCGCAAGGCGGGAGGCGATCTGCCGGTACGTGGTAGCTGTCCACGAGGGTGGTGCTGCAGGGCTCGTCGGTAATCCGAGCCGTCGTTGAAGCCAGGAAATGGCTTCTTCGGCCTCTACCTCTGCTGCTTCTTCGGAGGGTCACCCATAAGAGATGGGGCCTCCGTGTAGTAGCGTGGCTCAGTAAATCGTGCCAGCTGCCGTGCGAGCCCTGAAAAGGGCTGCGCTCATGAGCGCGGTCGAAGGCGGAGACGTGCGCGCGCGAGAAGTGGCGGGCGAGCCGTAGTCGTCGGAGCGACGGGTGATGCGACCGCTCGCTTCGAGTGTCCGGGAACGTCTCCATATTAGACGTGGCTAACCACTTTTGATTGAATCCACTACAAAGCAGCGACTTGGAAAGTGCAGCCAGCGACAGCTCTCAATATGCGTACGCACTGCTACAAGTAGTACAGACCATTCGTCGAGGGCGCTTTGTGAATGAAGCATATTCCGGAGGAGGACACAAGGCGGGCTAAAAGTCGCGACGGCATCAGGCTTGGGGGTCCGTAGTCTTGGTGGAAGATCATTGGACAGCCCTGAGCTCGGCGGGTGTTTATACCAGGCACGCTCTAAATGAGCTAATCTGGCTGCGATTCAACGGGGTCCTTTCTAAGCGTTGTTGCGATGCCTGTTTCTCGAACCTCGACCAGCGGTACTATTGGGTAGCATGGCGTTGCCAGCGGGCTGCAGGCGCCCGATAGGTCATGGCGACCAGGCAAGGACGAGACCATTTCTAATGTGGAACTTGCTCTGTTTATTCATTGGTTGATGAAGGAGCAGAAGAAGAGAATGAATGAATTGAAAAAGTACATTGCGGGGCCCCTTAAATAGGCTCAATAAAATCGTAGGCGGGATCTTGCTCACGTCAACGTCACGTGACATGCACTGAGTCTGGTCGGATATGGGCGGCTGATCCTTTCTCCCAGGTGACGTTACACGATCGAGCTTGCCTCCTCTGGCGGCAACCCACGGGCCCTGTTTGTTTCGCGGAAAGGGTCTCCCCTAGAGTCGGAAAGTTCGCGGAAAGGGTGCCCCCCTGGAGTCGCACACACAAAGGAGCCTGTCATCACTGCGGGGCGCCCGCCAGACCGGCGACCACTTGAGAAAACCATAGAAAATTAGGAATCCATCCTTCGTTTCGATTAGGCATGGTCTTTGAACATCCTTTTTGTCCGGGGTGTTACAGACCAACCGTAACAGCGTCCAGCGCCGCGCACGAACTCGGACCACTTCTGCCGCTCATCGACGCCAATGGTAGCGAACCGGCAAGCCAGGCGACTCGGCGATCGCTAGGAAACGGCATAGGCCTAGCTCGTTGGCCGTCGGATCCGAGGCCGACGGCACATGCGATCCGTTCGCAGCTCGTAATAAAGCACCTATATTCGTCAACACAATCATCGTCGGTACATTTATCTCGCTTATAAGTGAAAATACAATTAGTTTTTCCCGACACCGTTGGTAGCGATGAGAAAACACGTCAGCCAGGCGAGTCACTTCGCACAGATGATTTCTGCGGCGGCTGCGCTGACCACTTGCGAGTCGAAATCACGCCAATGATTTACTATTTCGTGCAACGTTTTATGACATGCAAACGTTCGAGGTAACTCTAGTAAGAGGTATTTCGTGTCGGAAACAAATTTCAGCTGATTTTACACGCTGCCGTCCGCGGCTAAAGAAAGAACATCGGGGCTATCTGAGCGGGGAGAAATTTGCTCGCAGGGCTCGCTCCGATAGCAGCGCAAACTCGTGACGGTGCGTTTTCTGGCTTGTTTACATTCCTTCCCTAATATCGATGTTCGATGTAATATCGAGGTATATTCGCCGATTATACCTGCACGAGTACCACTACCACGTGACAATATTTTGCAGACGATGTCTTTGTGCCCACATAAATTGATCGCACACGTTAACTCGACTTCAAATCTGTGTATTAGTACTCCTTTAACCCTTTTGCAAAGACCTTGCAACCGTTCGGGAACGGAAAAAATTACGACTACTCCGGACTTTCTCTCTATCCTTAGCCGATTATGAGAAATGGGGTACGTGTATGGAAATACGGCCACCAATTTTTTGCTTTAGTACTGTTGGTCCCCTCCCAGAAGTTTGCCATACACATCGTACTCACATTTTAGCTACGGTGGTCAACAGGCTCAGACGATAGCCTGACTTACTTAGACTTTTAGCTTGGACCCACAAGCTTGTTTCAAGCTTATGCTGACAAGAAATTCATCCGTGAATTTCGCAAATACGAACTTATCATGGCGCGTTTTACCATTTTCGAGTGGACAGAAGTGAGCGGATGTGCGTACAGGCTTATTGCATCTACGTTTGTAGCACTAGCACGCACCTCCTAACGAGAAATGCAACCCTAAGCCTAAAAATCTGATGAAGTTGTCTTTAAGAACTTCATGCGTCAGTGCTGGAGGAAGTACGTCTGACCTGAACATGGCTAGCGTTTCTGAAACCACTGAGTCATAATTTTTAGCTTCGTTTTTGCTCACAATTAAATAGTCGTCTACGAATCTAAACATAGCAACAGCATCCGTGTAATTCATATGCTCGTCAAGGGCTTGGTAACGCTTTACTAGAAATATATCACTCCAGCATGGAGCGGTGCGTGATTCTATAAATATGCAATTTTGATGTCTCACAATGTTCCTATTCCACGTCGCATAAATCGAGTTGATATAAAAGAAATGGAGCTCAATGAACTGCTCACATGGTACCCCGGCAGTATTTTCGAATGGAACCACCTTCATTCTAACAATGCCTTCGGCTATACATTACATCAATTCCGTCTGAGGAAGATAATAATAAAGA